>NW_009710629.1:0-42704 GCF_000703405.1 Apaloderma vittatum | reverse complement strand
GGTTCCCCTCCCGCGGTGGCCAGGGTCCCCAGGGGGCACTGTGCCGCACCGCTGGTCCTGCCCGGTAGATGTCGGTCTGCTATACCTTGCTTGGGGAAGGTTTGATTCCCCCGAAGGGGAGGGACTGGGTTTCTAAAAGCGCAGGGCTGCCTATACATTAGGTACCCCTTGCTCGGCTGGTGTCACCTAGAGAGTTTTGTTGCTGCTGGCATGTCCATTTCCTAGTGAAGAGACACGCTGGCTTCTGCGTTCCTGTGGCGACGGTGAAATTACCCTGGTTTGAAAAGCCGAGAGCCGAGTTGAGAGCTTGGCACAGAGGGTTTAATCTTTCGCCTGCTTCAAGGATGCAATGTATGACGTGCTTAGGCTGAATCACGGCAGAAATCATTTCACTTTGGAAGAAGTGCGAAGTTTTGATCATATCACACATAACGTTCTGGTGTGTGTCTTGTTTTTTGTTTTGTTTTTCTTTTCAAAGATGCATGTATGGGCTATTAACATCAAAGCACAAGGTTGGGGGGTAAGGTAAGAGACTCTCCTTAAGTCATTACCTTCTCCGTAAAGACATGAAACACTGGCTCCTCAGCTTTCCTGAGGTTTGCTTTGTTTGGGGAAAAGAAGTTTATTTAACTTTCATGTGTTAAATCGCACCAAACCTTTTACTTTATGCCCATATATTACTGTAACTGATTAAGTGGATTTTGTCCTCCATCCTGAGGAGGATAGACTGGTTAGAATTGTTGGGCATATCCTGTCCTTACTGTTTTTCAACTGTAAGCCTGGAAAAGGTCTGCTGTACCCCTAAATGCAGATGTTCTCAGGCTGTATCTCCAGCACAGTCAGGAGGGCAATTATTACCTGAGTGAACACACCCACATTAATGGTAATTTGGATGAGCTGGGTACTGCTGGCTGAGGCGGTGTGGAAGTGCAGGCTTCAGCAGAGGATGTGCAGGTTTGCAACCAGGGCTTCCATCACTGGTGGTTAATGCTCTGGGGATTTTTGTTTTAATTGCTACTGGTTCTTGAACTGGCTTTAATCCCATTAGTTTGGGTATGCCTGTAGGAGCTGTGCTTGCACCTCACATTGCAAGAGACATAGCCTTAATGCTGGGAACTAGAGCCCTGCCAGTCAAGCAGCAAGTTTTTGTTGTATCCTATTTAGAAATGAGAAATTCTTTTAAGACCAATGCTTTTGCATGGAGGGTTTATTTTCTGAAGCTGCCAAAAGGACAGAAAGGTTTCTGCTTGTACAGAGTATGCAGGAGATGGAAAGCAGCAGGAGAAGATAGCAGCAACAAGATGTTGCTACGATTTAGTTCAGTTCTGCTTCATAAGAAAAAGTTGGAGTGAAAGACAGGACATGTAGCAATATTCAGTTTTCTGCCTTCCTGTGTCCCCCTTTGAGGCTGACAATAAATGCCATCCTTGCTAGTGACTTTCCCTCTGAGTGAATCTTTCCATGAAGACAACATGCTGATGCTTTCACCTTGCTTCGTGTAGAGAGAACATCATCTTTGATTTGCTTCTGGTCTGGTGCTGCTGGCTGTCACCAGCACTTCAGAAGCTGATATCCTTGATGCCCATGGACCAGCCTCTTTAGCTTCTGGTGTGAAAGCCTGGGCGATGGGAGCAGAAGGCGAGAGAACTCTGGCCCGGGGTGAGAGGAGGATTGTGAACCTGTGCTAGAAAACTGAAAGGTAACTGCAGGGATCTCCTGTTCCTGTCCTCCACCACCAACAACCTCATAGCACTGCAGAGCTGGGGAAGGGCTTTGCCCATAAGGATGTGGTCATTGGGCTTTCCATCCTCAACCTGGGCTTGACCCCGCAGGACATGATGACACCATGTATATTTGTGCCAGACGTGTCACGTGGCAGCTGTACAGGGACGCCAAGCCTTCCACCTACACAGCTCCTGCCACCCCTTTTGATATGCAATCCTGACCCCTTGGTGGGGTGTTGCCACCTGTCCCAGGGTGCTCCAGCCTCCTACTCAGCTTTAGCCCAGGCCGTGGCCCCACTATGTCTCGGGAACGTCCGGAGATGGTGGCACAGCTGTGCTAACGTCAGGGAGGGAAATTCCATCTGCCCAGCAGTCTGTTGTTCCCTCCCCGCCTTGGGTGATGGGAGATTCCCATGGGAGTTGCACAGTGTCCTGCTAGCTCTTGAGGACAGGACAGGCTGTCTTGGGACCTCACTGCTGGTGAGATGACTGCACTAGGGGAGCTCCTCTTGGCCTTGTTTCTGCTTTATTGCTATTGTCACTGCTCTCTGTGTCTTACTTTCTTCACGTATGTATGAATACCACAAGGTTTGGGTTTTTCTTTTCTGCAGCATGCCAGGGAGATGGAGCAAAATTCCAGTTTAGGGTGTTGGTGTCCCGGTGTTGGTCTCAGACCTGATTCCTTTTGCCTCCTCTTTGAAGAGAGTAGCACCCTGATATTTCATAACAGTTAAGAGAAACACCCACCACTACCACCACCCCCAGTGCTTATATCTTCTCTTCATTAATGATATTACCATTACGGTTAGTTTTGTCTGACTCTTTTCCTATTGTTGAGGAGGAGCTTCCAAAATGCATATTCAGCTTCCAGCCTGTTTTCACACCATCTCCTTTGGCCCAAGTGAAAACAAAGGGCAAGACTTCCAGGGCACCCACTTCTGAAAAAGACCCAATGCGGCCCTCAGTGGTGGGAATATTTCCAGAAGAGAGGAAATCCACAGCTGTACTGAGGTTTTATCATTAGACTGTGATGCAGGAAACTACATCTCCAAGGATCTTGAAGGAGGGTTAGTGAAACATAAAGGCTGGTGCAATAGATGTCAAGTCAGCCTCAGGCAGGCTCTTTGCATCAGAGTGATCCCAATGAAACAGGCAGAGCTGCTGCTTTTGGGAGGCCCAGAGCACAGTCCCTGTTAGCCTGTTAGATGGGTGCTCAGGGCTTGCTCCTAGCACTGATCTCTGCACCGGGATCTAGGAGACAGGAAAGCCTGGAGCAAAAAAGGGAAATTACTAGCTGTCCTGTGGGAGTTGGACAACTGAAGAAGAGTAAAAAGTGCTTTACTGGAAGCTATGGGTTTGGAGCACAAAGGGGGCAGTGAGAGGCTCCTGTTCTGGGTGACTTAGAAGTGTTATTAGTTTCAGGCTTGCTCAAGCAGAGGACTAGGGCACATCCTGTTAGACAAAGATGACAAAGTAGGTGATAGTGAAGGGAGGAGAACATGAAAAACATCAGCTTTTCAACTGTCAGGTAGTCAGTCCCTGTCATGTGAGTCCTTACTGAGACAAAATCCTGGGGAAAAATGTTCAAGAAGTGGTTTGTGCTTCATGAAACCATCTATTATCCCTGCAAAGGAAAACACCAAACTGTATTTCCCTTTACTGTGAGTGGATGATGCTCTGATGATTTAGATGTGACAGAGGAAACATCAAATGCCACCAGCCAGCTCTGAAAGTAGTTCACGTTGTCCTGTTGAGCAGGGCTGGAACAGTGTCATCTCCTTTGCTTCTGTCCAGCTCTGTAACAGTTGATGGCCAACATAAGGATAGTGCAGACCTCCAGGTATGTGGTATCACATGCAGACAGCAGCTTGAAGCTGCTGTGTGTTTTCAAGTCTGCAATTGCTAGCTCTGATATGTTCAGATTTAGCTGGAAGAGGAGGAGGATGTGGGGAGTGGTAAATTAAGACATTTTTGTCAGCTTCTTTTTAGATACACCTAGGATTCTGCTGGATCGCTTGCTCACTGAACTGCCGCTAGTCCTGGGCCCAGACACAGCCATCTGTGACCGAGCACACCCAGGACCACAGACGCTGCAGCTGAATCCCCAAAGTGCTGTCCCAGAGCTGCTGCCTGGGCTCGGGCCCTCCAGTCTCCACCAGCAGCTCTGGGCTCCCTGTGCAGGGCAGTGTTAGTATGGAGGGACTGCTGTGTGGGTATCCGTTGTTTTTACCGGTTTACATTTGTATTGGGGATGAAAAGTGCTGGGGGAATCGGGAATACGGTGCCTAGAACTGTGATATTATTTTTACTTATTAATTTAAGTTTCCTGTTCTTCTTGTCCCTCACTAGAGAGGGACACCATTGCAGCATTAGGGTAGATCCTGCAGTCTGTGAGGGTCCTACTCTGTTGCCTCTGTTCCTTCACTGGAATTACTGAAAAATTGTCCTTTCTCTGTTTGCTTCTATTCACAAAACTCCTGAAACATTAATATCTTTGAAACTTCTAAACATCTGTAATGTTTAGTTGAAATAGGAAAAAGTGCTCAAAAGGGACACTGACACTGTGTTTCTGTTCCCTTGGATAGCCAAACTAAGGATATTTTATTGCTAGTGGGAGAGAATTATTTCCTGCTCTTCAACTTTTTCTAACAAAAAAATCCCCAAATATCCCACAGACTTCTTGCTCTTAAAAGAAATTCATTTTAACTTTTAAAGAAAAACCAAAACGACCACAACCACTCCCCTGGAAACCCCAAGCTGTGAATGAAACGTTTCATCCCCTGGTGTAAAGGGTGGGGCTGATTCCAGGCAAATCCTGAAGCCAGCAGTTGCAAAGGTGTCTCAGAGCAAAGCTGGCATCTCCCCTTCCCTATCTTCCTTCAGAAGTCCTAAAGCCCATAGATCAGGGCCAGAGCCGCAGAGATAGAATCATAGAATCATATGTTGAGAAGCTCTCTGCCTCTCACCCTTGTTCAGGACTGGGGCTGGCACGAAACCATTATAAATCCCCAGCAGTCTCCTCCCGAGGATATAAATGTTTGCCTCTGCTAAAACATAATCTCGTGTCCATTTCAATAACAGCTTAAATCGAAGCCATAGAGAGGTTGCATGGAGGGGTAACGGGAGAGTAGTCCACAGCTGTTTCTCTGGCTGTTTTTCTCTCCCAGACGTGAAAGCAGCAGCGGCGGGGCGTATTCCTGCCCACCTACACACACATTGCTTCCTCCGCATATCCCCGTGCCGCCTGCTCACTGCAGGCACTAGAGGCTTGACTGTAAATCCTCTGGCCAGACAGAGCTCTGACACCCAGGCTTCCGCTCCGTGTCTGCAGGATACGTGTCTGCTGCTGTTAGATCAGCATCACCCTTGCGACCAGCGAGGAAACTTCCTAGCAAAAGAAGTGAACACTGAGGAGATCACAAGCCCCTTTTACTCAAGTTGACTGCCTCTGAGGTCTGCTACTGTGAAAAGGTCCCCCTTGCCTGTGCTCCCAGGCTCCTGTGAAGTTTGCTAGTCCTCACGTATCCACTTGGAGCCCCTCTGAAATCTTCAGCTCTTGAGTGTCTCTGGTTCCATCCCTCTGTAGATTTTCCTTAAGGCAGTGCAAATGAGGTTGGCCAAATACCATTGAGCCTCAAGAGCCTCCCAGCTATGCACAGGACTAGCAATTCGAACACACACACCCACCCACCCTGTGGCTTGTGTTTCCACTGCGAGCTGTGCTATGCAAAGGAGCGCCTTGCAGCTGAGAGGACTTTGACGCAGTCTGACTGCAGTGGTAGATATCCCCACTGAAATTCATGATGAATCAACCCACAGCTAAATGTTGGCTGTGAGAAGAAGGGAGGGAGGATGCTGGCTTTGGGGGAGAGAAATTGGGAGACTTGCTGGCTATTGCAGGTGTTTTTTGTGTGCCAGTGAGTTTCCACGGCTGTTTTCCAGCCGGGAATAGCAAAAGGTAGACCTTCTGAGCCACTTGAGAACATGTCCAGATCTTTGTGGAGGCTGAAAGTGTCCAGCTCTCTGGGAAAATCAGCCAGGTGCTGTGTGCACTGCCCAAATGAGCCAAACCATGTGCAATTTGCATCTGCCTAGCCCCGGGCATGAGGGCTGGTAAGGACCTTGGGCAGTTGGTGGCCCCTTTTGAAGTTTTTATGGAAATGTCCTTGCTAGACGCTCCCTCCTGTCGGTACCTTGTGAGTGAGAAGAGAGCCCTGCCCCAAGCAACTACTTCTCATTACAATTATGCGGTGCTACTTTTTAAAATTAATTATGGGTTTTCAGGAGAAGTTATTCTTCTGGTGTGAACTGCAAATGGAGTCTACCTACCTCTTCTTTACTGCGGTGCTGCTACCTGTGTTCAACATTAAAAACAGGAATCACAGGACTGTAGTAGTTTGGGCTGTAACAGCCTTGTATTTGATGTGCCCGTGGTACCAAGGGCTGCTCTGCTGTGCAGAGTTAAGGTAGTGTAAAACGAGAGGTCAGATTCACCTTTGGAGGCAGAGGTCAACCCAACAGCATCAACTGCAGCAGCTACTTCCCTCTATATCTTAAAAAAGCCTCTGGGATGTGTGTTCTGGCCACAGAGCAATACCTGAGCATGTGCTGGGTTAGGAGACTGGCCAAAACCAGAAGAGCAGGTCTGAGTCTCAAGGTGGGAATTGCCCAGCCTTCCCCTGCTCCTAATGTGTTGTCCCTGGCACTCAGGCCACGCTGGGAAAGATGCTTCTCCAACTTCCATGAAGAAGTAGGTAGAGCAGGATTTCATGAGAAGACAATTTTTCACACAGCCTTACTTTAGTGTGAGGTTTATGCCTTTTAGGCTGAAATCTGTCAGGAAAGAAACTCTTCCAGGCTGTTGGGAGAGCACACAACGCATGGCTGCTCTGTTGTGATGCTAGGCCTGCAGAGGTAACGGCTAGTCTCACTGTGGGCATGTAGAAGCAAGCAGACAAGTGTCTCTAGAACAGGCACAAAGTCTCTGAAGTGCATCCACAGCCCAGCCTGGTGCCAGTGAGCCCTTCCCCAGCCAGGCTGGGTATCCATACTCACACCCATGGGTGCAGATCGCAACAGTTCTGGAGCAAGAGCGCGTGAACCCAAGCTCTTGCACAAATGGTTTGTGCAGGGATAAGACCTGCCTGCTATGTCTCTGGCTAAGAATGGATGTTCAAAGCCCAGGTCAGAGTGTGCTAGCAGTGTGCACCACAAGTCCCTGGCCCTTCTTGCCTATTCCCTGGCGATATTTCCAGCCTTGGGAGAGGTGGCTGCTTAGGGCTAAGCACAGCCCTGATCTCAGCAGCAGAAGGGGATGCAGCCCCTCTGCAGTCATGCTGCCTGGGCTGCAGCGTGAGTACACAAGCCCTGGTGTGATTTTCCCCTCTCCAGCAGAGCCTCGTTTGGACATTTCCACACTTCTTCCCCAGTGATGCAGGCGACGAGGTTTGGTGTTTACTCCAGGGCTCAGCTTAGGAAAGGGGTTTTGCGTTGCTGCTGCTCCGCAGGCTGGGCAGGGGAAGCAAGGTCCAGCAGTCAGGGAGCCCTTAACTTCAGCTAATAAATACATCCTTCACTTAGAGCCTCTTTTCCTTGGCAAATGTCACTTATTGTAGTGAAAGCTGCTTGGACTTGGCCAGGGATCAGCCCTGCGAGTTTACAGGATTCACAATTCACAGATGTTAGGAACTATCAGGCTGAATGTGGGTGGAGAATGTCCAGTCTGAAATAGCTCTCCTGCCACCCTGGCACATGCAGCAAAGAAAATGTTTCCACATGACATTCTTCGAACCAAAATTTCCTACGAGGAAAATGCAGAGGGGAAAAATAAGAGTCCATTGCTGCTGTCTCAGAGAGCTCCTGGTTTTTGCTTGGGAGACTGGAGTTTGTGCTGACATCAGCACAAAAGATGCACCGAGGGTGAGCCGTGGGGCAGCCGCTTCCCCTCTCTCTGTACACACAAACATATATGTCTGATTGAAGATGCAATCCCACTGGGACATAGATACGTGGATTCTATTTTTTTCCTGCTGGAATCCATTTTAATTTAGCTCCTGATTCATATTTCATTCATTCTCTAAAACCACAAAACCAGGATAGGTTTACAGCCTGTACTATTTGGATGAGCCATGGAGGGGGGAAAACAGGGGGACAAAACAGGTTGCTTTCCTGAATGATTTTTCTATATGACTGAAAAAAAACCCAAAACTAAAAAGGCAGGAGATGGGAAATTAAAGCCTTTGTAAAATCATAGAACTACGCAGCTTTTCTTTTCCTTTAGGAAAATCAAATTTGTTCTTCATCTTTGGTAGCATTTTTTGGTGGATTTCACTCCTGTTTCTTTAGGCTTTAGTGGACTGAAAGAGATACATTTTCTATTTTCTTGTTTTCTTACCTTTATTTTCTCCTCAAGTAATTTGAAAAGAGTGTTATTTTTCATATGGAAAATGTATATATCATTTACAGAACACCAGAACAATGAAAGACATCTATGTTATCTCAATTCTTTTTGAAAAAAACGTCAGAAGATATAGAGGGAAACATTAACAATTAGGTCTGATAATTTTCAGTGGAGGGAGGAGGGGAGAGGAGCAAAAGTTCAGAGTTAATTTTAATTGAGGAATTTCCCCATATTTTGTCATTCAGCTTTTGAAACTGTGACCACAACAGACTGTTTGAACTGTGGTGCGGGAGAGACTGAAAATTTCCCAGGCCACTTCATGCAGGTACTAGCCACAGAGTTGACAAGGAAAGCTTCTAAAGTGTGATGAGGTTCAGGACAAGTGCTGCACCCAGGAGAGGAAACTCTGACCATCTGGAGACAAGGATGACCAGCGGCCACAGCAGTTTGTAAAATTGCAAGAGCTGCCAAAATTAAACTGTGAAGTCAGGCGGGGAGGCAACCAATGACCGGCGAGATCAGAAGTTCAGAGATGCCCCAGATGAGCTCCCAACAACAAGTGTGGCCGGCGTACACCGAAGTTTATTAAGGATGTTGAGAGGAGGGGAAAATATCTGTGCAGAAGATGCCCAGCTGGCAAGGAGGGACGGCTGGTGATGCTCAGGTCACTTGATGAATCCCATTGGCCAAGTCCCTGGGAGATCCCACCCATTCGCAAGTGTAAAATAAATCTCTAAAGTTGTACCTCGTGTACCACTTGACCTTATTGCTTTTAGCCTGCTGGCTTTATACCTATTTATTTATTTTATTTTGGTTTGTACCCAAAGAGGGGCTCGAAGGAAATGAATTTTGAAGCGGCACCTTTCACCACCTTGCAGTATTACCCTGATCCCTGCATCCAGCGGTGAGTCTCTGAGCGTGACGTAACTTTCTCCTATCACAGGTTTGATCTGAGTGTCTTGTGTAATTGTTAACTTTTCTGCTATTGTCCGGTGGCAGCTGGGCTGCACGCGGAAATAATGTGCCGCTCTCTTCACGCTCAGTGGAGCTTATTATTATTTTTGGCTTTCTAACAGGTTACTGTTTAATTATAGGGATCCGTTTAAGATATCTCCCTTTTCCTCTTTGGCATTAGAGGAAAAAAAGGATATGATAAATAACATGAAAGCTGATAGTATCTTCTCCCTGTGTTTTGGAGCGGAAGGTTACTCTGTGCTTTGGGTAGTGCAGGAGTTGCTTTAGCTTTCTATAGTGTGTTTATTTGTTCCCTTAAATGAAAAAGCTCCTGGAAAGAGTATGAGCTTAATCATTGAGCACTGAGATTTTGGAATTTAACGGATAAATAAGTTGTTTAAAAGATTCAGAAAATCTTTTAGACTGCCTTCTGAAAGAAAGTACTTTTCCAGGAATATTTTTTCATTCTGTCTAACAGCCAGCCTCAGAACCTGACAACCACTCTTATTTTAGCTTTGTTGTTACACTGAGTTTTATAACTTTCCAGTAGATAAAAGAGCATGTCTACATGAGGTATCACAGTATCACATTGTCAGTTTGTTTGTTTCTCCCAATAGAAGATACTATATTTAAGCATGTAAATGACATGTAGATGGTATTTTTCCAGTCGTAAAGTTCGGAGAGGTGAAATCCTCCAAGCGCAGTCACTTGTCAAGCTGCTTTAAGGCTAATTTCTGGCTGCGTTTTGGAAAAGCCCAGGCCGGTGTCTCACAAAAGCATTTGATCCCTGGAAGGGTTAACTATTAACTCTGCATCCTCTGCAGGGTGCTGGGGAGGGCTGCTTGTGTCAAATAGCGGTCTGTTGAAGAAAAGGCTTGGGCACTGCCACCCAGCCCATGGATTACAGGCAGCTTTTTAGTCACCTTTTTTTTCTTTTTTTGATTTCCCCCCCCAACTATCGTGATTTGTTGTAATGTTTGGGGGGGTGGTTTGATTTCCAACCCCTTTTAATCCGTTGGGTGCCACTGTTGTGAGAAAGTCCTGAGGAGAAGTGCGGAGAGCTGGCAGCGAGGATGGGATGCATTTGGGGCCAGAGGCGGGGAGCTGGGAAATAGCACGCGGTCCTTGGCTGCACTGCCGTGGCAGAGCAATACAGAATGAAGCCGGGGGTATTGGTTTCCCTGGCGAGACCTTCCACAACACGAGCCCCAGGGCTGGCCGGGCACACACAGCCATGCTCTGATCTCTCACAAATCCTCCCAGCCCTGCTGACCCCAGCTGGGTCGTGCATGTGTCCAGGAGAAAAGCGGGCCCCCCCCAGGAAGGTGGATTTGGGGTCTTTAGCAGACAAATAAGTTTCAGTGGTTGGAAGTCACAGCCAGGCAATTTCCCAAATAGCAAAAAAATAAATAATTGGAAAGTGTAAAGATGCACTGGGAAGCGTACCTGAGCTCTGGGATAGCTTCCCAGCCCCTGTGAACTCCTGCCAGTCACATTCCATCCCATGTCAAAGAAACAGATTTGTAAAATTGCTGTGGCTCAGGCAAAAAATAATCTAGCTGGAGCAGGAATTAAAGAAAAAATAATCCCTTGCCTGTATTCCGTAGAACTTTTTTAACGTGCCTTTCTACCCTTCCAGCACTAGCAATGCGGCTCCTTGCCACGTGCCTTAGTGGTGGGATGAGTTGTTAAATGACTATTGCAGTGCGGGAAGCCTTAGGAGAGCTTGGGACAGATGGAGTTTGTGACACTCCTCAGTCATAAAACCTGACCGAGATGTAGCTTAGAGTAACAGCGTGTCTCAGCTGTTATGCATGTCTGTTTACATGAGCCAAGAGTGGCATTTGTCCAGTTATTAGTGGCTGTGCTCTGCCACAGGTCAAAATCAGCTGAAAGCTGGTCCCAGAGATACTTTTCTCAATCTGAAGACATAGATGGTCTTCACCTTTTAAGCTCTGGTAGTTGTATATTCATGATGTGCTGGGTGATATTTGTCTGACTGGTTTAACAAAATTGAGTAGTTTCATAACTGCATTTATTTTACACAGTTTGAAACACTTCTGCCTTGATGTGGTCAGAGTGCTTTATTTAGATATCAGTGTGCTTCTTTGCAACTTTAAAGTTACATCTGCTAATAATTTAAACAGCAAACTGATAACATTGATCTGAGGCATGCTGGCAAAATACCAGTGAAAAGTGTTTGAAACCCTGTTAAAATGGGGTGTCACATGGATTTCCCTGCAGGTCAGTGTGGAGGAGGAAACCGTTATAAATCCCAGTTAGCTCTAAAACTTGTGGCTTGGATTTACCCTCTGCCATTGCGTTGTCTATTAATCTCTTCACTTCGGGGGTGTCCAGCAGGCAGACAGTGTGGGAGCCAGCTAAAACGTTTCCTCTGTCAAGAAGAGAACACAGATCAAGCTTAGGAGCATCCACTGATGGGCCATTATGATGCCTTTATGTTTACTGCTTGTCATTTCAACAGCAGTGAAACTATGTGCTGCTGCATTGGTATATCCAAACAACACAGTTCAGTGCCACAGATGAGGAAAAATAGCTGTGCGCCCAGACTCGCAGTGCTGCATGTTATCGTTTAGGCCACTCCAGATTCTGCCTCAACAGCCCAGCTCTCTCCTTTAGGATACTTATTTATTTGTAAACATGGGTATCAAAGCAAAGCACGCCCTGCTACAAAGAAAAATATAGACAACCCAACTGAGTCACAGGACCCAGAGGGGCAGAGGGGCACCAGGCATTGAGAGGGACCTACACCTCTGTGCAGAAGCGAGGGATGCAAACGTAGCATGTGAATGTCTGAAATTGGGTTGGAAAGGTATATCCTGTGTGCTCATCTTTCTTCTTAAGCACAGATGTAGTAAAATTCAGTAATAATGGAGCTGAACAAAAATCTCAATTTTTTTCTGCTTCCCTTATAAAGAGATTTGCATGCAATGCTTGAAATCAGTGACAAAGGAGCTCAGTGCTCTTGTTCCTGGGCCTGGGGACATGCTGTTGTAAGGAGAGGAGCACCTGTGTTGAAGTGCCAAGTCACTGACCCCCATGAATTACTTGTTTGGATGTTACCATGGGAGCTCATCCTGTGCTGCGTAAAACCCAGGCTAGCTCTGAGTCATAAAATGAGTTAACTATCTGAAACAGCAGGATTTCCACCTTCTAAGAAGCACCTACCTAGGTGCTGTCGAAAGCTACTTAATGTAGGATGAAGAAGGCACTGTAATTATGATCAAAGTCCAGCTGTTGAGAGCTATGTAATTAGTCTCTCTCTCCAAAGCTACTTTTTTTTCCAGCTAATGCCTGGTTGGGGGAGTGATGTTTGCAGATACGTTACTTGTATTCTTGGAAATAATGGTCATTAGGCTGTGTTTTTACCCAGGAGCTCTCTTCTTTTGAGGCTGTTGGGGATGCACCTGCTGGTGCACTGGATGATGGTCTTGCCTGCTCTTCTTGCCCCTCTCCCCATGCCCAGGCTAATTGGTGGCCTCGGGACTTCACATCACTGATATGTTGAAGGTATTCACTGTGGCTCACTCCTCCTTTTTGAATGAAAGGCTTCTCGCACAAGCTGCTCTTTTCTCTTTCATTTCTGGCTTTGTATTCTTGGCACAATGTGATACGGCCCAGCCTCCCAAACCTCACTAATAACAGGGGCTTGAAATCTCTTGGTCTCTGCAGCATCTGAGCTGGAAGCCTGGTTTCTCAGATACAGTCCTGGGTTTTGGCAGGAGAGTTGCATAAAAAAAAAAAAAAGAAAAATAGAACAAAACCCCTCTAACCATGTATGCAGAAAAAAAAATCTATTTTTAGAAGAGAGTGAGGGGAAACTCTGTCAGAAATGAGTTGCAGCATGGAAGAGAGGGCATGGGCCACGGCAGCAGCTTCTATTGGGTACTTTATCTCAGTGGATTTTGGTGAGCAGGGTCTAGTTCCTGCCAGCCAGGACTCCTGTGTTCAAAGGGATCTTTCGTTGGGAGGATTGCATGTGTCGCTTCACATTTCTTCATTGATTCCCACACGTATCAAACAGTGCTGGTAAACGGGCTGCACTTATCAGATAGGAGTCTCGCCAATGTTAGTGCTTGCAAAGCAGCACAAAGGTGAAAGACTCACTGTACCCAGCGCTCATCATTACTAATAGGCAGTAACAAAACAACAGGTTTCCTCCCTTTGGGTTGGGAGGGGGCACATTCAGGCAAAACATGATGGCTATCCCTCCCGATCACAGGCAGCAGCGTGCTGTGCCCCTTCATGATCGTGAATCAATGCTGGCATAAGCAGCTTTCCTTTCACCTGGGTATTAGCTGGGTGACATTGTGACAGAGCTTTACTCAAGCTGTCATAGGGTAATGTCTTGCAGGAGTGTTTCATCCCATTACAGGCTCTGCGGAATCCTTCCCTTTGGGCAACCGCACGCTGTTTCTCTTTCCTCATATTATGCTTTGCTGAAGAATATCTGAACTTCTGCAATGACAGGGTGGGCAAATCTCATCTGCCTTCACCTTTGAGATGGGAGCACAAATTTCCCGTGTTGGCAGAAAGACCTCAAGCCACATAAGGAAACCCACGTGACTTGGTATAGATCTATTTGCAGAAAGAAGCCAGTGATACAGCAGGTACTTTCCAGAGAGGGGCCAGAAATTGTTCCAAGCAGCTCATGGTGTGCTCAGAGCACCCAATGACTTCTGGAGGAGCAGAACAGGCTCCATGAAGGAAAGAAAGGTGGAGAGGAGCCAGAGAAGTGCCTTTTCTTTTCTTTTCTTTTTTTTTTTTGCTTGTTTTGTTTTGTTTTGAGCTCAGTGAGCTCTCCTGTGAAGTGGCGGTCACCTTCATGGCTGTGCTGTCACCCCTGGTAGAAATCCCATCGGGCAGGGTCCCTCGTTGGAGCCAGGTGCATGCAAAAGGACAGGATGCAATGTGCCAGGACATAGCTATTGCACAGTGGCATTGTGGGCAGGAGGGCTTTGCAGAGTAGCTCTGCAGGGAGGACACACTGCCAGCATGACACCTCTCAGCTGCACCCCCAGCACCTCACTAAGGACATTTGCTGTGAGGGGTGAGGTGGGGAGGGTATTTATCTTCTCTTTGAGGTCTGTCCTTTGGTCGCTCTCCTATTCTGACACTACAGTCTCATCAGAAGATGGGATTAGAAGATAGGATCTTTTCAAAACACCACTTGAGCAGCATGATAAACCCTCTTCAGGACTGTCTTCCTGGCAGAGCCCCTGCTGTCTGCTCACCTCTGCTGCACCTCTGCTTTAGGTCAGGGAATCACTGTTGTGCTGAGGATGTTGCTGCTGTTGTTCACAGTCAATGCCAAAGGCAGCACTTTTCTCTTTTTTCCTCTTCAAAATGGTACAGGCCACTCAAGAGTGCTGTAAAAAAATATGCGTCTGCTTGGAGATCCTTTTAGTGGTGCTTAAAGGATTAAAGTGGAACAAAATTGACTGTCTTCTGTTTTTCTCCCAAATCTCAAAGGACTATAAGAATACATGAAGTCTTTAATGTGATAATTTTTTACTATGAGGAGAGAATACCTGATTAATAGGATCTTGTTCATCTTCCAAAAATACAGAAGAAATTAAAGAAGCAAATTCTCAATAACCCATTTGTTCAGAGATGTTAGGGCTGTTCATGACACTTTTTATAATTTGTAATTCCCTGTTGGTTTGCGTGGTACCTTCTGCTACAAGCTACCTTGCAATGGCTCCTCTCAACAAACACAAGGATTTCTGGCCTGTTACAAAGCAGCCTTGATTTGGGGGAAAAATAAAACTCTCTGAGGACCAACAGAGTACTGAACCTTTATTTAAAAAGTGTGCATAGGTGTCATAAGGCATGGGTGAGGAAAGAGCGTCTTGGATGAGGAAGAAATAAAGGAAACTTTGGCTTTTAATTTGGTGCCTGCCTTTAAGTCAGTTTCGCACTAAGGTGAAAACCTCCATGGGAAAATGGGCACTGTGGTGGGAGCCAACAGCTGTACTGCCTTACGGATTTTGACTTCTGTTTAGTTTAAAATTTTGCAGCCCACAATCAAAACTGAAATAGTCATGAGAAAAACCCGTTGCTATAGTAGATTTCTGAAGTCTGACTACATCTGCTGGTAATAGAAAGATAATATTCTTCCATTTGTTTAGATAGCTTAACAAAAACATCTGTATCTGCTCCTACAGATTACCTGGGAGTTTTTGGTGCCTATTTGTAATCATGTACTATGGTGCAGCAGACCACCT
Organism: Apaloderma vittatum; assembly: GCF_000703405.1. NCBI lineage: Eukaryota > Metazoa > Chordata > Aves > Trogoniformes > Trogonidae > Apaloderma > Apaloderma vittatum. The sequence continues at coordinate 27,378 of NW_009710629.1, read as the reverse complement.
CCCCATAGGATTTTGCTGCTGAGTTATCTCCAGTCAGGTGTTTGAATGCTACAGGTGGCCTGATGTGATAAATACTGATGCGCCTAAGCAAGGGGAATTCGGTTAGTGCATGGAGCTATAAAGAGAACAGCCATGTCCAAAAGTGAGAAGGGGGAAACCCTGCAGTAAGTGATCAGGGTTTCACTAGGCTCTTTGCAACGTAAAAATAAGTGTGCTTACAAAACTTTGCCCTGGGAGATTCAGTGCCTGTCTAATTTATTAATGTTGATAAGCTCCTAAGTCAGTTCATGCTGAGAAAAATGCATGGAAAGAAGCTTGCAATGCGATGGTGAGCTGGATGCTGCAAGCAACAGCTGCTCACTTGTGTGTTGCCAGCAGTGTGTGCCTCTAAACTCAGAAGTAGGACCCAGAGCTGGTGGGGTAAACCGGTGGGATTGCTGTCAATGAGTCTATGAAGCGGCTGTGACAGCTATGAAATTGTAATTCTGAGAGGCTGTCTCTGAGCATTAACAGGGGTATTAGATGGTCAAATATTATGGGATTAAAAAAACTTAAAGCAACAAAATTCCTTTACAGTGTCTTCCAAGTTTGGTTGTTCATATTTGTGAATTTTTCTATGAAAATATACAGGCTGGAAACATAATTCCTGGTGTTGGAATGGGAGACTGATGTGTTCACAGCACTCCAGGAGCTACTGCTTCAAGCTAGTCACAGGCAAAAATCATAAATCACATTAGCTGTGGCAATGTATTGACAAAATTATAGGGAGCCAACCCTATAATTTCTTAGCATTAGGTACAGTTGCAAAAGCAAAGATCCTGTGAGCACTCCAGGTAGCGTTCTCTTACACACCAGCGATGTTTCTAATAAACAGTTCACTTGTTCTTGTCTTCCAGGATTATAAACTGCTCTTAATTCTTTGTCCTTATTCTACCCTGTCTTGCAGTGATTTTGTGACACAGAAAAGTTTTTGCAAGTGCGTTTATTTCTGAGGGAAGGATCCTCTGCCCTTGGGCTTAGCAGTAGCTGGACTGCTGCAGAGTTACTGCTGAAAAATGCGGCCAGGACAAGCTATATAGCAGAAGACTTCATTCTCCCATAGGAGTGTCACTGCTTGCAGAGGTGGGATATGGAAGTGATTTTATCATCCAGAACACAGCAGACTTGTCAGATTGGCTGTGGGGGTAACAAGGGGGAGCTTCAACCAAATTAATCTTACAGGAATCAGCACTTAACATCTGCTTTGCTGGTGTTTCTGGTTTGCATTTTAATTATTTACTGAAACACAGGATGTTGCTGTTTACAGTTTCCTGCTTCTGAAGAGTTCCAGGGACTTTCTGTATTATCATGATGATTTATTTTATACTTTTGTAAAATTCAACCTTCTCAAGAGAGTTTGAGAGAGAGACTTCAGGTCACCTGGGAAGTTCATACAGAAGAGAATTTGTGTAAAGACTGAAGCAGCTTTCATAAGAGTAGGTGCCTCAGGGAGCCAAGAGTCTTACCTGGCTCAACTCAAAATGTCAAGAGCCTTTTGCAGCAGGCAGTCTGAGACCTTTCTGTCCTAAAAAAGAATCATGTATTTCATGTTCTCTGTCTGGGGAAGCTGTCCCTCTCTTCTCTGACTATTTATATGAGTAAATTCTTTGCCATGCATAGTTTCACAGGGCTGAAAATCAGTGTGGGCTGCATAATTTCTCTTGCTCTGCTTCCTCCTGGCGGGGGGGCCATGGTGACACCTGCGTGGGATGTCCCATCACCAGCCTCTCCCTGCCGCCTCCTCACAGTGGCCAAATTTAGGGAATGTCTTCTCCCGTATGAGCCGGGACAGCAGCAACTCTGTACATACTGCTCGGCATACATGGGTGCTCAGCACCTTTTCTGGGGTTGTAGGTCCATTCCAACAAGCACTTAAACTACAGAAGCTGTTGGGGTGACCCTGGCAGATTCCTTCACACATTAAAAGAGTTTGAATCTCAATAAGTTCTAAAGAAGCTCTGTTCTTGGCCAAGTGTATTGCCAAGACCACATCTGAGAGCAAAGCCCCCGGAGCACCTTGGTTCTGACTGACAAATCTATACTCAGCATCTTCATCCAAGGGACGTGGAGGGCAGTCAGATACCTGGAGATTTGAGCCTGTTTTTTTCTGAAGCTGATGGTCATGTGCCGCAGAAGTCTTCTCTTTTTTCCACAAAGCCTAACAGCAGCAAGTTGAATGAGACACACACATCTTGTGGTCAGAAGTAGGGATGTCCTGTACTGAATGGTCACAGCTTCTATGGAGCTGCCTTGGAGGGACTCTAATGCACCATATCTAATATACTACAGTCACTCCATCAGTTCCCATACACTATATTTCTATGTGTATCTGCCACTAAATAGAGAAAGCTGTGCTTGAAATGACCTGTTACCTGCTCAGCTGGGTGCTATCTGTAAACCATAGCCTGGAACATGGAAATCAACAGTGTGAGAGTTTCTTGGATGATACTTCATCCCTGCACTCCCTGGAAAAAGCACTGAGCTTGATTTTATCTCTGTAGGCATGAGCATTGTATGTGAGGTGATGTTGGATTCTGAGTGTACCTTTTTGAAGAGGTACAAACTAACATGCCTGTTTTTTTCTAGTTAAACCCTGTTACTCTTTGGGAGAAATACTGTCCTGGTTTTGCTCCCGACTGTAAGAGTTGTTTGCACCACACAATCTCATTTTTACTCTGTTAATGAACAAGCCAGTCAGGAACCCAGAGAGATGCCCCTGGCGGCTGCCCAGCACTGTGCATGTTCCTGGTTTGGGGCACTGGTTATGCTCATGGCGAACACTTGATCCCAGGTTTGCTTGGCGATGTGCTGCCTGCAGCTGGCACTTGCTCTGGTGATGCACAGCCCTTAAGAAGGGATGAGCTCAGGACTTTTGGAGGCGGACTGGACTGCAGGAAGCTCAGCCTAGACCATGCTACCTAAAACAAGAGGTTGGGCTCAGCAGTGCTCGCAGTTTTTTCCTCTGCAGATAGCCTAGAGCTCAGGCCAGAGCCACATCTAAAAAATGTTCTTGCATGTAGATAAGGGATAATACACAAACCAGACCTTGAACCTGAGGCAGACCAGCAGTGTGGATGTAGCTGAGGTCTTTTCTTGCTGCTATACCCTGGCTACATATGGAACTTTTCCGTTGGGTTTGTTGGGTTTTTTTCCTCTTAGCTCTGGCCTCTGCCAGAGCCTTGTGGTATCTAATGACATCCAGTTCCTGACACCTTGACTGCCTCTGTGAAGCTCTGATGTGCTTGGCTGAATTATTTTGCCATCTGTAATAAATAAAGTAATTTCTCATTCTGTGTTGTGGTCTCTGTGTTGGTGTGACAGAGGTAGACTAGTGAAACTTCAGAGATGCTGGTTGTGCTCAACACAGCAAAATTTCAGCAAACAATAGTTAAAAGAACCCCATTTTTCATGGGAAATACTGAAAGCAAGCAACTTGTAAAATAAATAGATAGCAATGAACTGCTGTAGATACTGCTATTGGGTAAATGCTGCACTCAAAAGAAAAATACTGATGAGCAAAACTCAGAAGGGGGAATTCAATTCAGCAAGCCTCCGGAAGGTCAGATTTGTAGCCATTGCCTTTTTAGAACTTTTTGATTTTCCTTATTACTTACCTAAAATCACTACAGAAGAGAAGTGATGAAGGCCTGTAATAGCTGTATTTTGTCATAACTGTCATCTTTGAAAATGACCTCACCCGTTTCATTTCCAGGGCTGTTGCTTTCTTTTCTTTTGGTATGCCCTGATGCTACAGGGATATGGATAACTGGAAAAGACAGAGTTAGCTGTTTTAGGCTGCTTTGGGTGTTTAAAACCTTCCTTTCCCTCCACTCCTCCTCCAGAGAACACGAGGGGTCTCCCCACACTGTGCAGCACAATGCAGACACAGAAGTATCCGAGTCCCCTTCGTCCCTGACAGATTGTGGAGGTGCCTACAGGTGCCTGCTAAAAACCATTACTAGTGGTGGATGAGTGGGTCATGGGGTGCTTTTGGGTTAGGCAATCCCCCCCCAGAGACAAAAAAGATGGTCTCTGCTGTCTTTAATTGGAGCTGGAGCAAGGGTTAGCATTTGGCAGTGGGGCTGGAGGCAGCAAGGACCCAGCAGGAGATGGAGAACTATGCTCATCCTCTCCTCCGCTGAGGGCAGAAGGCATCACTCCATTTGTCCTGCTGTAAAACTATCAGGGCTGCTGGCTGCAAAAAGTCTTGTGTAAACTTTGAAAGGTAGACCCAAATGCATGTTCTCAGTTGGTTATCTCAAACTGAGCAAGTGATGTCTCTTATTTAGGCCAAATGGATTTTTTTTTTTTAATGGGCTTGAAAATGTTTTTTGGCTTCTGAACAGTTTGCCTGTGAAGTTTATTTTACAATACTTATTTCTGGACTTGGCTCAAAAATACCTCAGAATTTTGAGGGCTGGGCCTGGATTTTCCACTCAGGTTGCATTTGAGAAGAATTTCTCACTTACTTCAGTAAAAGCTTTCACCTCTGCCCAGCAGCTCCGACTCCTTCCTGCCCAGATGGGCACTGCTTTTAACCGTCACTGCAAATAGATTTGGTAAAAGGATTGACTGGAAAAGTGAGTTACAAAATAATATAATTGCAACTGCTTTTTAATTGTAACGCTTTTTAAAAATGGATGGAGATTTGAATGTTACTTCATTATTAAAATTTAGAATGTAGATAGTATGTGGTCTCAGGACCACATTTCCCTGGGGATATACTAATGGTCAGCAAGTCTCTGTATGCTTTACGAAGCTTGTGGGACTTCAATACCTCAGGAATGGAGGGGTAACGATGGACAGATCACCAGGGGCTGAGCTGGGTGTCCTGAGCTCCAGGCTTGTGCTCTAACTCTGGGCCTCCCAACATAGGTTGCTCAAGCTCCTGGGTGGCCTTCTGAAGGTTACAAGGACTCTGTACCCCAGATGAGAAGGCACCAATTGAAGTGGGCAGGTGGAGGAATTGCTGTGGCAGTGCCTTCACTATGGCCACAGCTTGATCTCTCTCTGCCCCTGCTGAGAAAGGGAGTGGGTGTCAGAGCTGAGCAGAAGGGGAGGGGATGCCCACAGCTGGGTGAAGAGGTAGTTTCCAAGGATGGGTGAGAAGGGGAGGGTGAAGAAGGGGGTGTCCAATGTTGAGTGGGAGATAATAGAAGTGTGGAAAAGTTCACAAGATGCTGAAGGAATCCTTGAAGAAAAAAATGTTAGGGGTGACTTGCTCCAACAATTTAGGGGACGAAGCCTTTAGTGTTCATGGAGTGATGAGCTGCCTGAAGCCCTGAGGACAAAGAAATGCCTCTGTTATGTGGAAGTGGTCACTGTTGTCAAGCTGATGATGATGCCATGAAGATAGCAGGTGTGATGAGATGTAGACAGGAGATGCGGTGGGTTCCCGGGCTGCGAGGGTTACTGGTAACGCTCTGAACTTGTTCTGCTTCCAGAAACCATTCCCAGCAGTTTACAGGGAGCAGGTCATGCAGTGCCCCAGCTGGGAACCCCTCAGCACAGTAGCAATGGGAACGCAGAGGGAGCCTTTTTCTCCCCAAGTTGCTCTGCTGCCAGCCTTGGAGCAAGGTGCTGGTGTGGGGCCCAGGGCTGCAGTGATATAATGTGTTTTAAGGTGCTGCCATAAAGCTGAAAATGTTGCATCCGCTGTAGCCATAGTCCTACTCAGGATGACTCTAACTGAAAGAAGATTATGAATGGAAAAAAATCCCCCTTGTGTTTTGCAGCATGGTGAATTACGAGGATCATTCTGTGCAGCCAGTTTCACTTTCTTTGATATAGGTTGGTCTTGCCTGCATGCTGAAGGCTTGAGAAAGAACAGCTAGTAAAGCTGAACCATCGCTTCCTATCCCTATCTACTCAGCTCACACACAAATGCTTCCAAAAGAGAAATCTAAGTCACAGGGAGATCAGGATGCACTGTTGCAGCAGACTCTAGCAAAACAGAGAGTTTTTATAAGCAATGCAATCAGCGTTCCTCTGAGACATATTTGCTTTAATTCCTCTAAACACCGTATATGTTGAAAAAGAGTGTGTGCAATGCAAGTGTCATTTGCCTAGAGAATAGGAAGAATGTAACAGTCCTCCCTAGGCTGTCCTTATCGGATGCTGTAGGACACCAGCAAAGTCACAGAGCCCTTCACCACTGTAACTCCCAGTTCTTTCTCGCGTTCCCCATATCTTCCTGTTGGGTGGTTACTTCTGAGATCAGAGGTCACCCTTTGAGCAGTTAGCTTCTTTCATTTTCTAATGCACATCTGTGTGCCACTGGACCACTTCTCTCTCAGCTGCCTGTCCCCATAGCCTGTGCTGCCATCCACATGTTTTTTAGTGAGATATCGGACCTGGGAAATATCTGAAAAAATGTGGGGTCTGGGAAAAAAGAATGGGCGTTGGAACCATAGGTGAAAGTTGCAGTCTGTCTCAAAAAAAATCCTGTGTGTCCATGTTTGTTATCCTTACATTTGCCCTTCCAAACCCACTCATCCACCAGTCTTCTTCCAGAGATTTTCTAGGACTGACACATAAGAATAGTGTTATATAGAAGGAAAAGCTGAAGGATTTAAAGAAGTTGCTGGAAGCCTATATTTTATAAAACTGAATGCTGAACTGGAAATCTGAAGGAGAATAAATACTTGCAAGTGCAGTAAATACTTGTAGGGGCAGTGCAGCGGCCCCTGCCTCTGCTGGGACGGGAGAGCCTCTCTGGGCTCATGTGAGCCAGGACCTTGGCATATGGCATCAGGCAGAGAAAGAAACAGAAAAATGCATAGTACAGTGCATCTCGTGCTGAGAAGGGGTGCTACTTGTGGATGAAGTAGATATAGAAAGAGGCATAGATAGAGGTACGATACAGATCCTTGAAATTCAACAGCAATCTCCTCTCTGAGGGGGTTGGGATCCTGTCTGTCTACCATCTAGCTTTCATTTAACCCCCTCCCTGTTTATGGCAATGAAGCTCTCTGATTGCCAAAGGTCTTGAATGGGTGCTCCCAGGGTGTGCTTTGCCAGCTGAAGGTGGCCGGTGTGGCTGTGGGGGACAAGCATGCTCCACGCTTCGGGGAATTCCAGAGGACACTGCCTGCCAGGCACACGCTTGTCCCGTGCTGCCAGAGCCCGCTTCCTTCTCCTCTTGCACAGCTGTGAGCTTCAGTAGGTAGTGATGTCTACAAATCACTGCAGCGTTAAAATGCACAGCAAGGGGAATTCCAGCAGGGATGAGGGCTGCCAAGTTCCTTGAGTTTTAACAGTGCAGTCCAAAAAGGAGCCCCCTCTTCACTCAAGAACTAAAAATACAGCTAACAACAAGATTCAAGCAATTAATCCTAATGCTCATGAACTTTAAATCGTGTATTTAAAGATGGTTTTGATGCGCTTCAAGGTATAACCAGAGAAGGCAGGGACCAACACGTGATTTGGGATTGCTGGAGCTGAGACTGCTTACTTCTCTGCTCTGTGGCTTACATCCCTATCTGGCCCACATTCCATGATGGTTGGGGGCTCATGTATTAATCTGTGAATGAATTAAGGGCTCATAAGCAGTTAACTGCTGTAAGCATTCAGGAAGAAAGATGTTTTTCATCTAGCTATTTGGGTTTGAATTCTGCTTTTATCCTGAACTCTGAGTGTGGCTTAAAGCCACTCACAGCATTTCTGCAGCCTTGATTTTTATCCTGGGCATCAACATTTTGATCCCCAGAGATGTGAGGGCTTCTTGCTCTAGGAAGAACAGTGTGTACTCTACCTGAAGAAACTAAGGTCTTTTTGAATTTCTCTATCTCAACATCCAAAATCATTGGTTCCTCTCTGAGCAGCACCAGATGGGGACTCAGGTGACCAAGGTTGTATTTCTGGCTGCACAACTAGCTTGCTGAGTAAGGATGAGTAATCCTATGACCTCCTGGTGCCTTTGTTTTCCCACAGGTAAAATAGGACTAATTACACTGTCTACCTTTGTAGAGCACTTCGAGACCTATGAATAAAATGAGCCGTATTAGATATCATTATTTAGGCATTATTAATTATTCTTTGGGTTCATTTGTATAATGCGGAAGTGCTTTCTTCATAAGAGTAGATGTTCTCTCTGCATCAAGGTTTTCCATGTACTCCTCTAGCAGGTCCTTTGGAGGAATATATCTTGTAAAAAAAACCAGTAAAATCTATATCTTACAAAGAAAGACATCTCTGGTCCTGTCTGTTTGTCCGCTGACAGAGGACTACAGACCCAGTGACAGAAAACAGTACACCATTGATAGACTTTTGGTGGTGAGAAACAGAAAGCAACATTCTGTAACGTTGGCAACAAGCAGAAAAAAATTCCGAATCATTTTGCACATCCCTTCTGTGAAAGATTTCTTCTCATAAGATTTTGCACTATGGCTTTACACTGAGATCAAGCCACAAGTTCAGCATCTATAAACCACACAGATAATTTTGAAGCCTTTGGACACCATGCAGGAGAAACACAAACCACCTCAGAGTTCCAGCTTCTGAGGGAAGTTAAGGAGAACTGGAGGTGCTTGGATCTCTTGAAACCCATCACAGCAGCTTCACTGAGATAATCTTATTCGTTTCTGGTTTCCCTGTAAACGCTACTATTAACACATGAACGGTTCAGAATGTTGAAGTTCCAGGCCTGTTTTGGATGAAAAAAAAAACAAAGAAAATCATGCTACCTCTTGGTTGCAACAGTCGTTCTTATTTTTGGAAGGAGGTTGCTGGTCTCATACCTGTGTCCCAGTAGTGCCTGATCTGCACCCTGCATCAGATCCAACCCTGTATCAGTGAAAGCAGGTGTCATCTGTGTTTAAGGTTAAAACTGCAGAGGAGGGGCTGTGCATGCTCTGTATCAAACCTAGGTCTTGCTTTCCTCAGGAGCTCCTGTCTTTTCCTTGGTGGTGAGTCAAGCCTTGGTGTTTTAGGTTTAACCCCTTGTAAGAACAGTTGTTTGCAGCCATACATGGCTTTTCGGGTGAGAAATATTGCTGCATTGCAATAGTTGAGTTTAATGGTTTTCCGTCGTTGTTTTCTGGTGCAGAAAGTGGTTTGGGTTTTTTTGTTTTGTTGCTTTTCTGTAACGTCTTTGACGTGAAGGTCAGAAGGGGGAAAATGTGGTGAAGAATGGAAGCCTGTGCTTCGAGTGAAGTAGTGGGGGCAGAAATGTCTTGTTTTCTCTTCAGTTTGCCACTAGTTTGTTTTGTGTTGGGTTAAGCAATCAGGACTTTGTTTCCACCTGAATTGGGACCCTCAGTTCCGGTCAAAGTCAACAGCAGTGCTGATAGACTAAGGCTTATGAAAGGCAAATTCAGTGCTTGCCAGGGTTTGGGTTTGTGTTGTCAATGGTTTTTGAAGGGGTGGGGGTTTGTGTTTGGTTAGGTTTTTGGTTGCTGTTTTAATTTTTCTTTGCAAAGTTTAACATTCCCAGCCTCCTGGGAGAGTCTGAAATCGAGTGCTGTGTGGGCCCAGCTTCAGGAGCCTGTTTCTCTGATTGCCATGTCTTGCAGAGACCTTGCTCATCAGCATAATGGCAAACTGGAGCAGCTGGGATGAAGCTCTCCTTCGCTGGGCTGTAACACAGCCCTGCTGGGGAAGTGATCAGGAGGCAGCAAAACAATCAGTGTGCCCGAGGCTTCAGCCCACCAGGTGAATCTGGAAAAGTGCTTTCACCTGGAGTTTGGGCTGCTCTTGCTTCAGTACAATAAATAGGATGGAGTTGAGGGAGGCCTCTATGGGTGTGTGTTGCTGGCTGAAACACCTCCTGGGATTCAGTTGTTCAGGAGCAGCGTCCCAGCACTGTGCCTGGAAACCCTGTGCTTTTGGTGAGGTGCTGCTTCTCAGAGAAGATTTAAGCTGCTATTTCTGTTAGTTAATAATCCACTGGTGGTTTTTAAAGTAGGGGCTTGTGGGTGCAATGTCCTATTCAGATGGGGGCTGTAAATCCCTCCATAGTTTCAACCTGGTGTAGTTAGTGCTCTCTGCTTGTGGCAAGCTGCCTGCCAAGTCCTTCAGCAGTTAATGCAGGGAATTAGCTTGGAGAGTTAAAGCAGAGGGCAAGCTAGACAGGGCTTACTGTCATGCTTTGTCCTGTCATAGTCAGTAGTTTGGTATAACAGGCTGTGTTCAGCAGTGGTATCTCCTATAATGCTCTTTAGGATGACTGGTTGTGGGTAAAAGGATTGTTTAAATGAAAAAAACCAAAACAGCTGGTAGGAATGGTTTGAACAATGGACACTCCTGCTACCTTGTGTTTAACTTCAGGCACTCGGGGATTATTTTACTGAAGCTGAGCTTCAATAAAAGATTTTTAACTAGAGTAGTGAAACATGCATAGATCTTGCTTAGGCTTCAGCTATTTTTTTCTGGTGGAAGAACAAATCTGGGCACTTAGGTATGCTGTTTAGTGGACAGAGGCTGCTCCTCTATGTTGAAGGATGTTTTTCAAGTAAAATGTTACTAGGTTTAGATTTTATTAAGATCACAGGGAAGAAGACAGCTTAGCTTGCATGCAGCTTTGTGCTGAACTGAAGTTGGTTTTCTTGCTGCTTGACAGCTCTTTCTCCCCTGAGAGCGGGACACACCAAACTGAGTAAAAACCAATGCTCGCAACTTCTATAATGCTGCAGCTTTCCCTCGGGTGCCTTGACAAGGTTGGCCACCTAATGCTGCATCTGCTCTTGGAAGTAAAGCTGTACAGGCAGTGAAGGTGTTGCAGAGTGTTGAAGGAATCTCTTAAATCTTGCTTCTGTGAAAGCCTCAACCAGGAAATTTCTTTTGCTTGCTCTAGGGAAATATACCTTTTTGGTCATCAGTTAGAATCTGATAATGCTTTTCTTAGAAACAGTAAGCCAGGAGCTTGGTTGGGTACAGGGATAACGATGGCACTGCTGGAAAATGCCTTTCTGGAGAAACTTGGAATTGTGTTTAGTACAGGGATGCACCGGTTGTGTCCTTAGCCGGTGTTACTCTTTCCAACAGCTCTGTTAACTTTGGAGGCATGAAGTAATAAGCCTGGCTTTATCAGTCTGTGTGGCTAATGTCTCCTTCCTCTCCTGCACTGCAGACTGAGCATTGCAAAGAGTGCTTGGCTGGGGTAGGTTATGATAATTTCTGTTCTGCTGCTGAATGAGACCGCAGGGGCTAGAGCAGGCAGGGCTGAACTGGGTTCCTTTGCCTTCTTGAGACCTAGGACTTTGCACAGCTGTGGCCCAAAGCTGGAGCATGTCATGGCATGCAGGAACCTCATTGCACTGAGACTTTTTGAAAGGAAAGAAGGTCTCTGAGGAAGGTCTGTTTTGTAATAACTCCTTTTGGTGAAGTTGGTTCCTGTGTACTTGATGATGAGCTGGTGGGGACAGTTGTTGCTACTGTGACAATGAATTCCTAAAAAGTGTTTGATTTTTAGTGTTTAAGCCAAGAGCAGTTGTGATAAGTGGTAAATAATTATTGTAAGTTGGCACTTTGGCTTTGGAGAACCCATTGTGGGGATTCCCTGCCCACTCCTCAGAGGTTGGGACTGGGTGCAGGGTATCAAGCTGCGCCTGGGGTCTGTGGGTTTAGCAGCCTGGGGCTTGCAGAGCATGCACTCCTCGTTGTTCTCCTCCAAAATGTGTGGTAGCGTTGATTCACAGCTTATATAGCAGGCTTTAGGCGAGATCTGTTCTTCTGGGTTTCAATATGGCACACTTGAAAGTGTATTACTGAACTGAAAGCTTGAAAGGAGTAATTTCTGGCACTTTGTGGGATAACTGCTGTTCTCAGAGGATTTGTGATTATTTATGCACATGTAGTGTGGGTTTGTGATCATGTCTATGAGACCAAGTTATTAGCTCTAATACTTCTGAATTTTATTTTTGTCTCTAACTGTTCATGAATTTTTAAAGGAAATTGGGGTTGGGCTTTTTTGTTAATTACAAAAAGGATGAGTAACTGAAGTGATACTTTCACCTATTTTGAGGCATGACCAGCTATGGCTTTGGGGGCAGAAACTGATTTCCGTTAGCTTAGGAAAACTGCTTTTATTTCAAAGAGCATGCTGTTCTGTGGGCAGCAGAGGTGCAGAAAGCCCAGCATTTTGCACTACAAGAGTCACCCTCAAAACATAAGGGGCCATATAAATTCAGTAAGGAGAGCTAGATGTCTCTCTGACAGCAGCCAGAAATAGATGCTTCAGGAAAAAGTGAAGGAAAATAACAAACAGTTATCTCCCTCTGAAGTGCTCTTTCTTAATTTTGGCAGCTTAATAAATTAGGGTCTTCCATGCAATTTGTTTAGACCATTGTGTTAAACAGCACCAAAATGTGTCAAGCCAAATGTTAATCCAACTCTCTCTTTGGAATCCATTTATAGTTCTGGCTCCTGCCACAGCCATTCTCCTGGCAGAGAGTGTGGCTGTTCACTTGCATTGTGCTGAAGCAACTCTCATGCAGGAAAACTTTGCAGAGTGTTCCTGTCCTTGTAGCAAGAAAGGTGGTCACTGCCTCATATTCTAATTAAGTTGAAGCGAGAGTTTTTGTCAACGGCAAATGCACTTGAGAAATTCATGCTGCCCACTCTTACATCCCTGCAGCCATTCAGTATTTTGACACGGGTGTAAAAGCTGCTGTGTTTGAATTTAGAAATTGGCCAGTAGGATGAGAATGTGCAGCTGTGGAAGGCATGAGTGCTCTGGCTTCGTCAGTGCTCCTCTTGGGCCCACCTATTTCTGTGAGGCTTGTGAGAGCTTAAGGGGATAAAAATGGACAAGGTAATTAGCAGATCTGATAGAAATCAGCCAGTTGGGTTCAGAAATTACTGGAGGTGAGAAGGCAGTAGACAAATAGATATAACCTGTTGTGATGGAACTTATTTCCATAGAAAATAAAGCCAAATGAATTATTATTATTATCATTAATGTTTAAAAAATACTTATTTTAGTTGAAGACTTCAGCTGCTGTGCCTGACTGTAGAAGTCATCTAAATCATCCCAGAGTATGCAGTCTAAAGAGGCAGCCAGCCAGGGGCAGCAGAATTGCACACTCTACGTGCTTCACCTGCTGCAAAGGCTACCTGCTTTATATGGGGAGCTGATTATTTTCGGGTAAAATGGAAGGTGATGCTTTTATTAGTTTTTATTTTTCCCCCCTCTCTTAGATTCTTATGATGCAGCATCTCAGTGGAGTCTGACGGGTGTTTAACTTATTAGAAAGGGTGGCCAAATTCTCTCCCGTCTAAATACAGCATCTGCAGCAATGCGGAATGTGTGTTGTACAGCTGTGAATGTTCCAGGCATTCAGCGTGTCTCCTTTTTCACACAATAGCTTCTATTTATGGGTTTTCATCAAGTTGATTTTGTGCATTCAATGTATCTTTGTGTGTGTGTTTTTCTTTTTTTTTTTTCTTTCTTTCTTTCTTTCCCTTTTTTTTTTTTTTTTTTACTTCTGTTTTTTAAGGTTTGTAGAAACTCCGAGCCACTTCTCCTGGAAGGAGAGTTACTACCATTCGGCCATGTCCCAGAACTCACAGCCCAGGGACTTCCTCAGCCCAGAGGTGCTCCAGCATATCTGGGACTTCCTGGAACAGTAAGTAGCTCTCACATGGAACCTGTGGAAGAAGGTGGTTTGGGACATGATGCCTCTATAATTAGGCTGCTCAGGGGACTGATGCTGGGGTCTTCTGTACCTATTGGTTAAAAGATGTAGGTGTGAGTCTGCGATGACTGACAGCTCTTGAGCTTTCAAGTGTTTCTACATCAACACTATGGGGAACAGATGCAGAGATCAGCCATGACACTGACTCTCTTCAAGACCTTTGGTGGCTGACCTGACTGCTTTCCAGCATATCATCACTTAAGGTGGATGGTTGGCATTTTCCCCTAAGGAAATGGGGTCATTGCTCTCTCTCTGGGCTGCGTGTTTTCCTTTTTGCTGGTACCAGGGAGGGAGGGGAGGTGGAGATCGTGCAGAGAGACGTGTCAGGTCCATTGAAGGAAATAAACTCTATTCCAATTCCTGACTTGCCATGACTGATGTTGAGACAATTACTGCTATAAATCCTCCATGAATTTGGTCCTTCAGTGATTTAATTTCTGTGCTCTTACCTCATTTTTCTGGTTGGGCAAGTGAAATGTCCCTCCATGCCCTGTCCTGTCCAACGCTGCATAGACAGTGATGAGGCAGCTGTTCATTAGTAATCACTTCTTTGTCCTGAGACTGGTTTGTGGTCATGCCTGAGTCCTGGGTGACATCCTAGCATGTGGGGAGGAATAGAATTTTAACTGTGTTACTCTGTTCTTTTCAGGCCAATATGCTCAGTTCAGCCAATCGATTTAAACTTCATCGATGGCCCATCTGAAAACGGCCCAACAAACAAAATAGAGATTAGCATGGACTGTGTCCGGGTGCAGGACACGGAGCTGAATGATCCCATGTGGGTAAGTAGTGAGAAGAATTTCCTTAACCTCTGGGGACAGATGCGGAGTTTGTGCAGGAGCTATTCGTGCTGCTTTGCCATCTTCCCTGTCCTGGTGGAGGAGCTGTGGCCACTGCCTCTGACCAAAGAAGTTCCTTCTTGTTTTGCTTGTTGTGTCCCACCCCGAGAAGGTGATAGAGTCACTTGGCAGAGCCACGTTCCCAGGTGGTGGTGAGCAGCGGTTCTGTACACGTGGCTAAACTGGGCGGTGTGTGACCCATGGAAAGGCATCACTCTGCTGCTTTCTCAGGGCTGTGAGGAGAGGAGCAGGCTGGCTCCTCACCTGCTCTTCCTCCCTGCTGTAGCAATCCCAGGAGAGAGAGATGAGGCAGTTAAACAGGCACAGAAGCTGAGGAGTCTTTCACGCTTGCCTAGGTTCTCAATCATCCCTGCTTTCTCCCTGCTTAGGGCTAGTTTATGTGGCTTCAGAGTTGAAACAGTTGATATTCTGGGCACAGCTGCAATTTTGCAGACCAAGAACAGGGGTTCTTCACTGTTTCTTTTTCTTCTCTTGAAGGTCAGATACGAATGAAAACCTGGTTTCAGACCATGGTTGACTTTTGTCCTTCTGTGTTTCCAGACAGGCAAAGCTAAAGAGGGTTTGTAATGAGCCTTGACTGTTGGTGTCTCACCAGTATGGCTCAAGACTGGAATGCAGATGAGGCACTAGTGGTTACTGGTTCATTGCCTTTGGCACAAACTGACCAGCTTTTTCTTGGCAATAGCCCTAGTGAAGAAGCCAGGTGCAATTCTTACAGGCTGGAGCAGGAGGTAGTTCAAGAGTTTGAGCTGTTTGTGTTCTGTTTCTGTTTTTCCTAGGTTTTGTATACTTCAGGGTAAAAATCACGTGTGGTTTGAAACTTGTGTTGGTGTCTGTAAATTTTTCTTGTTTCTCGTTGTCTCCATCCTGAGACACTGTCTCAATTAATTCTCTGGCTAATTAACCACCATTTTCAATGTGCCCAAAGATGACAGTTTGCATCCTGGCAGTGTTTGTAACCTGGAGGACCACATCTGCAAGGAAAAAGCTCTTGGGTCATGCTGTTTGCAGTCCTTAGTGACAGAAGGTTCTACCTGGGACTGCTGGGGAGAGCACAGTGCTCTTTTCTTTCCTTGCAAAATTGCAAATGGTAAAAAGGCCACTTTGATGTTCTGTATGTGCTTGGCTAAGGTGGTGAAACTAATCCAAGTGCAGAAGGAGAGATGACTGACATCAGGTCTGGCTATCTTTTGACTTTGTGTTCGAGTTGGGCACAGAGGGCAGGTGTGGAAGCCTTCAACCAGCATCTGGATCTCGGCTTTTTCCAACACTGTAGCTCAGCTCCAGTGAAATGCTATCTCTTCAATAGCTACTCCAAAAGATTCTCTGTGTTTAGAGGGGCTTCTGATTTTCAAAATGGGTAGTAATGCTCTATTTGAACTATGTACTTTTCAAAAAAAATACCCAACAGTTTAAAGGTCATCAGCAGAATCTTTGCTCCCTCCATGCTCCTGCCTCCCCATCTCCAGTTCCTCTGAAATATCTGCAGAGAATGGCAGTAGCTGACAGGCTTACTTGAAGCCCTTGTTCAGAATTTCCCTCTACTGCCTGTGGTGCAGTGAAACATGGATGGAAAATGCCTTCCTCTTGTCCTTTCTGAGCATTGCTGAAGCAAGAGCTGGGGCTTGGAGAGGAGGACAGGAATCTTTTGCTATGCAGTTACACCTTGCTTGTGATGGGTTTGATTCTAGCTTTGGGGGAGGCATTTCTGGAGAGGCTGAGCTGCTCGGCGACTTCTTTAAGAAGTGATTTTCACTGATGTGACAAGCCAAAGGGGAAATGGGGAAATTCCATCCCATCCTCACCCTTACTGCAAGGCAGCGGCTCAGAGTACGCTAATGTATGTACATTAATAAATGCTCCAGTTTGTCTTCAGTGGAAGACAGCACCTTTGCTTAGTTGAATGCTGGACAAAAGCCTTTACAAAGCAAAATATGCATCGCAAACCTGTGCAAACAGCCTGTCTATTAAAATGAGGAAAACTCTTTTTACTCCCCTTACCACCACCACCTCCCTATAAATTTGCAAACATCCCTGACAGGTGACAACTCCCCCTTGCAGAGAAGCCTGTGTTTGCTTTGCTGTTTCTGGGGCTCGCAGCCGCTGCAGCTTGCATTGGCAGAGAATGTGTAGCCTGCGGCAAGGTGTTTGCTGTTTGTCGGCTTTAATCTGAAATACCTTACAACCGTCTTCCCCTCCAGCTTCTCTTTTCCTTTGGATAGCTTCAGGGCAAGAGCTCCCCTTGCACCTGTCTCTCCTGTAACCTCAGCCATGTCACTTCTAGACAGGAGGTGCTGCATGCAGCTGATTGCAGCAAAGGGTTGAAGAGGGCAGATAAACACAAAGGAATGCAACAGAAACAGAGGGGCCCTGGAAGATGTGCAGCGAGATCAAGGCAGGGTGCTTTTTAATATTAGATTTGTTTTAGGAAAAGAGCAAAGCCGGCTTTCCTCCAAAATGTACCATCGTGTAATATTTAAATAGGTGCAATGCAATTAAGACTGATTTCTTTAAAGCAATTGTCCTTACATGGGCTTTAAAGCAATCCCAATCAGCCTTTAAAATAAGCACTGCTCCTTGCAACTTTCAGCTGAAAAATGAAACTTTTAGCTGAAAAAGATGTTCATCCTTGATCCCAAGAGTTGTGTTGGTCAGAGCTGTGATTTTTTTTATTATTTTTTTTTATTTAATTTGGGGAGGCGGGGAGGTACAGTTGCTTGTTGACAACAGAGCTGGCAGTGGGGAAGGAGGACCAGTGCCCAGAGCAGTGCCTGCAGAAAATGAGCGCGAGTCCTGCCCTGCTGAGCACCCATTAGTTGTGTTCATTGCCTTGAAAACACAACTATCTGAGGAGAGAGATGGAGAAGGGTGGGTGACAAAGAAATCCCTCTTGTGTGAGCTACAGCTTGGTCTCTTGCTGAGCCAAGACCTTGTAGTTCTTATACTCTTGTTTTTAAAGAAGAAATATTCTTCCTGTGTGCCACAGAAGAACTGGGTGAGAGAAACTGGTGATCAGCACTATGTTGGGATGAAAAGAGCTGGAGGGTACAGGAAGAGGGTTTGTGGGTCTGGCTATAACGTTAGACAGTCGGCAGCCTTCCCCGGCTGGGTGCCTTGTGACCGGCTCTTTCACAATGTCCTGGGTGGCCCCTCTGTGAGGCTGCTGGCTGTGCCCTATCCTCTCCCGTGGCGTCAGCCACAGGCAGACTGGGAAATCTCAGCAGAGATCTGCCTTTTTGCATACCCAGAGATAGGGGCTGGCGGTCCCTGTGGGTGCGGTGAACATTTAGTCTCTGCCATGGCCGTGGCGTGGGGAGCAGGTGCGGATGGCCAGGAAGGTAAGCTGAATGTGTGTCCTTGTGGGCCACCTGACATTCATCAGGCCCACTAAAGAAGGTGGTCCCCAGCTTCTTCCCTGACCAAAGATGTAGCCGGCAACTGTGAGGTCTGTGGTGGGGTGGTGGCCAACTTTCTCCATTCAAGAGGAGCACTGATCTCAAAGGCTACATCTTGCAGGGCTAGAAACCATGTAATGTTAGGAACTTTTTATCCCTCTGATTAAATGCCCTGGAGCCACAGGGAGGAGGGGTCTGGAGACGTCCCTCTAGGAATGAGCATGTGGCAGTGCAATAACCCCTGTGCTGCCCTGGAGCCTTGTGGTGTGCTGTCAGCCTGCCATAACAGGTCCGAAATTGCCTTCATTCACCATCCCTCAGAAGTCCTTTAAACTGTTCACTGATGCCAAGAGGTGCTAGACTGGACCCAGACAAAGCTGCTTTCAGCTAGGGACTAGAAGTTTTATTTGAGGGACTTGCAGAGTCTGGAAGTCTTCAGCCACCATCCCATCAGCACGTTCAGGGCTCTGTGGACCTTTCTGGCAGGAGCAGGATTGCTGTCCCCAGTGATGGAGCAGTTTATCCCCCTCCCCCTGTACATACCTTCCTTTCATGCCCCTGAGCGAGCCGTCCTCCCGCAGCCCCTTGCCTAACCAGTTCAGTGGAATGCCTTTCCCCAGACAGTCGTCATGGTCAGAGTTTTCTTAACCTGGATCTGTCCCTCCCCACAAAAGGGAGAGAGAATTCCTCGCCTTCTTTTATTTGTCCTTCTTCATCTTTTGCAAACCATTGTGGGGATTTGCTGTGTGTGGCTGTGTTAAACACCGCTGAGCTCCCCATGGGGTGGGTTTCTGCCCTGGGGACGATGGTGTGGGTGTCTCAGACAGGGCTGTGCCCTTTTGGATTTGGGTCACTGGCTCCATGGGCTGTGGGTGTCCCAAGCCTGGTTGCAGGTGCAATGCATGTTGTAATTTTACAAGTGTGAGCTTCAACCCTGCAACTTTGCTGTTCTCCTTTACATGCAGAAGTGGAGATAAAACCAGCCTGTAGGAGAGACTGGATGCAGCCCATGAAGGACATAGCTCTCAGCCTCATACTAACGACACGTCTCAGAGTTGATATTTGATTTTGCCCAATGGAAACAAGAAACCGTTCCTGGATTTAACCTGCTGTAGGCTCGTGAAGTAGCCACCCCAGCCACCTTGCACGGGGATACCTTCCTATGCCACAGCCCAGTGAGCTGCAGAGAAGCAGTGCTGAGACCTCTGCAGAGCTACCCTGGCCCAAGGTGGCTGCTGGCTCTCTTCTGCATGCTCTCGCCATCAGCACCATGTAAATCAGTTCAGTAATTCGTATTTTGTGGCTGTGCACTGAATTCCTGGGAGCACATCATCTTGGGGAATGTGGTAAGGATTAGGTGGATGGATGGACATAAACTAAGGTGACCCACTGTCCAGAAGATCTTCTGTTGTGTGCTATCAAATGCTGTAATATCGAAGCGCAGGCTCTGTTCATTGTTAAATTTTAATTGCCTGCTTAAAAGTGTGGGGGTTTGATTTTTTCCTAGGTCAGAAGAGAACTCTTACTTGCTGCGGGGTTATGGCTGAGGAAGCAGATGACAGCTGGTGAAGGGGTGGAAGGACTGTAGGACAGGGAGGACATCCCAGGCAGTGTCTTTGTGCACAGACTGACTTGTACATGGGATGTGCTCCCCAGGGCTCTGGCAGGTGCTGTAGTCCTGTGTTTTGTTGGGAAATGGTTTTGTACCTGAAGGATAAGGCCGATTTGATAAGTAGATGCAGCAAAGGGGGTGTGTGGCCATCTCATTCCATGTCTAAGTATTCCTGAATTGACCATGGAAAGGAAGGAAGGATTTTGTACAGCACAGGGATGTGATCAAAGCTTTTATTACTGTCTGGTTTGTGCTTGAGAGAGTTTGAGGCTTGCCAAGTTTCTCTTCTTTGTGGGTATTTGTTCATTCCATAGCTGTGCAAAGAAAGTTAAGATTATGCAAAGACATTTCCATAATGAGCAAATGCATTATTCTGTTGGAAGTTTCCCTCCAGCACCTCTCTTGTTTGCAGTTGAACTCATAAGCTCTCCTAATTTAGACTTGGCTTTGTAATTCTGATGAATGTTTAATCTTCTGTAGTGTAGGTCCCTTCAAATGGAATGATTAGATCATTTAGGTCTGCAGATCCAAATCCAGAAATAGTCAATATTCTTTGAGATAAAGTATGAATGTAGAGAATGAATTTGTACATTCAGTTTGGTCAAAGCCTGAAGGCTTCTCTCATTCTGTCTCTAGTATGGCTCTAAAGACATACTTATGTTTCTTTAAAATAGTTTTTTGCTAGCTCCCTTTCCTGTGCTCTTTTGCCTCGATTCTGGCTGCAGACCAGGGCTGGCTACATTTCTTTTTGTAGGAATGCAGCCAGTTCATGAGTATCATTACACCAAGTGTGGGTTTTTTGTGTTTTTTTTTTTTAATGCCAATTCCCTGAATTCTCAATGGTATTGAAGAAAACCAGTGGTGATCTGTCTGCTGTGCTATAAGTAATTTTTTAACCATATTTAAAATTCCTTTAAATATTTCTGCCCTTTCAGTATCTTGCTTTACATTCCTCTTGGGAAGGAATAAACTAATTTTAAAGTGAAAGGCACAAACTTAATAGAAAAGAGCCAGGTGTGAGATATGATGTTTTGTGTTGGTTCTGGCCTGGTTCTTCTGGTGGGGTGGCTTTACCACCCCAGCTCCTATTGCTAGGAGCACTTGAGGTAGAAGAGTGTTGCAGTTTGAGTCCTGTCATCTGCCTACATGAAAACACATCTGAACAAAAGGAGCAGTAGCTTCAGAAAACATCTTCCCCTAGCACCAAGGCCTGCCTCCAAAGGTTTCCATGGTGCTGCACATGCTTCTTGCTTAGGCATGGAGCAATAATACGTTAGCGCTTACTTGCCATCTCTAAAAGGTCTGCAAAAACAATTAAAAGGTATCATAGGTACTGTTGCCTCTGGAGCAAGTTTAAGGTTTATGCTGTCGTCATGGGAACTTCACTTTTTTTTCTATCTAGACTTTAGGATCCCCTTCTTTTCTTTCTTCTTAAATTATGAACATAATTCCCATGCTCCTTGGGAACACTTTGAGGTTAGAGCCCATAAGCAGTAAACATCTTGGGCAGCTGATGTTTCGGCAAGACACAAAACCCACCCTGAACACCAACACAAGTGGCATTGCCATCCCCAAAATTCACCTTCTTATGGACTTTTTGTTTTGTTTTTTTTAACCAAATTGTTGGAAGATGAGAAGTGAAGCCCTCTTCACTTGTTAGCTGGAAGTAGGGTGAAGAATTGACCTGTCTATATTCAGCCACATGAAAACTTTGCTGAGCTTTCTGGTACCCCGTTTTGTGGGGTGAGATGGATTAAGGATGGAGAGCACCTTGGTGCTCTTGCAAGCTGCAGTGATGACCACGCCTGGGAGGGGTGGCCGGGCTCATGGGATGTTCCTTTTGGGCTAAGATGAACCTGGAGTACAGCCCTGGGAGCATCCCGCTCTCCTTCCTTGTCCAACACAGCCAAAGTGTCTCTGCTGCAGCGATCTGTGGGGTGTAGCTTTTGTTTTTTAAAGTCTTCTCTTGCATTAATTGGGATTCTTGCTTTGAAGAAAGTCTTATGCATCCAAAGTTTCACTATAGATGTTGCTTTGTGGTTCTGCAGATCCTGCCCACAGTCCTGTTAATGACTATTATTTTTTCCTCTAATATTTTATGAGGAGACTTTCGGACTAGGTAATGTTTTGTTCTGAATGTCTCTGCCATCTCCTTTCCACATCATTGTTGCTGATTTGATAGCATTGAAATTAATGAGGGAGTGAATTGTCAGGCAGTCACAGAAAATTAAATCCATCTCTGTGAAGTGCAGATTAAGGAGTGGTTTGTGGCCTGGGTTCGTTCACTCACTGCTGAATGAACTCTTTGCTAATCAACATCTGGATTTGCAGAGATTAATGAAAGATCAAAGGAGTTTTCAGTAACAAATGTAACTGTCACTCTAAAAGCATGGATTTTTATCTTCACCGTGCTTAAACAGAAGGGAAAGGTCCCCTGAAGCACTCCTCTTTCTCTTTGAGGGCATGGATGGGTACAGTGGACCTCATGGTGATGTCCAGACTGGATTAAAATTAACCAAGACAGAAACTAAAGTGATCTGTCTTCGGGGGAAGCTCTCTGGCCAAATAACTGAGCCCTATGGCTGTTGCCATACTGGTGGTGGATGTGGCGTGGGAGAGCAGGCAGAGAGCAGCCAGAGGAAGACCAGCACTGCAAAATACAACAAGGGACAAACAGACTCCCTGTGGCCCAACACATCAGGGTAATCTAGGATAACAGCCATGGGTTCACATGAGAAGCATGAATGGTCATCAGTTGCAGGGTCATGGTTTATGCAGAGGTTTACAACACTGCTTTGAAATTACTGCAAACTGACAACTTTTTTTTATTATGGACTGTTGTACAAGGGCTTGGGTGGGAGGGAGTTGGCAGCATAGCAGAGACTGCTAGAAAGCGCTGCTGTGATTATGCTTTATGAACAGTTGTGTGTTTTCAGTGAGCAATCTGTAGTTTATACAAGATAAGGGAAGAATAGCACTTTCCCCTCAGCTGCTTGTGCAAGAACAACCCTGGTCTGTCAACAGTTGCTCCTCTCTCGGAACTAAAAACAAAGGCTCTAATCTGTTGCTATCTCCTGCTTTTCCCTTTCCCTGGCTGGAGTCCTGTGTCTTGTGTTGGGATGCAGGTTTGTGCCATGACCCTGTCCTACCTCCAGCTGGAGGGATGGGGCTGTTCATGCTGCTCAGGAGCAATTCTTGGGAATTTTCTTGGGTAATTTCCCCTCTCTTCATTCTGCAAAACATCTTACAATTATTGAGGGGGCAGGGGAAGGGGAGCAGGTCAAGCATGTTGTGCTAAGCATCTGAAGATCTTCATCAGGCAGAGATGCAGTTGGTATATTGAGGGTTGTTAATCCAACAGAAGAGCTGCTGATGGCAGAGACTTGAACCCCGAAAGTCCCCTGGTCATGTCTCCACACAGGAGTATCTGCTGACCTGTGGTTTTGCACTCATCAGTGCAAAAGTGTTTGCTCCAGTCTGCTGGCCAGTGGTTTTACAGGGTTATCAGCTGCCTTGCAAAGGTCTCTGTGTCCAGACGGTTGTTTCCTTTTATTTCTAGGCATTGTTAGTGAAAGGAACCGTTCCTTAGAGAGTCACTAGGGCACAAAAAGTGTGTGGGGGGAGGGGGGAACAGAAATAAGGAGCACCAGGAATAAGCAGACAACAGTTTGGTAAATCATCCGTATGCTCAGTGCCTGTCTCGCATCGTACACCAATGGTGAGTAGCAAGTTCCTGCTGGCACTTCAGTGGGAATGACCTCCCTTGATGAGGTTGGGGGGTTGGTTATGCAGACAGCAGGGAAGGTGTGGGGACCTTGCATCATCTTGGCTCAAGAGCCGAGTCTTTCCTGAGGAGTGTCTTGCTCTCTTATTAAATGAAGCTCGGCAGCTGGAGGGCTGAGTCCCTGGGGGCTGCGTGTGCCTTTCCTAAACCAACATTGCACAGCGGTTGGGAAGAGAACTGGTTTTGTTTCACAACTCCTTTCCACCTTCCCTCTCCCAGCTCCCCTCATGTAGCGTTATCTCCTGACACGATGCCATTAACTCTCTAATTAGCCCTAGGGGTGTTCTGGAGGAGATAACGAGGCTATAGGAGCTCAAATAAGCAGCGTGTGCAGATGTTTACCCAGGGTCGGAGGGCAGGGCTGTTGTGACAGGCTTTTGCCTTGGGGAGGGCATGCTCCTGGGGAGAAGGAGAAGCTGGTCTGCGCTGTGGGCAGAACCTAGAGCTGGGCTTTCCTGCCCTCAGTGAGTCCACCTCTCTACCCAGCCCTTTTAAAATGGGGAGGGGGAGGGAGGAGAAATGCGATTTTAAGTCCTTGAAATAAGTCCTCAGTACTAAGCACCTGCAGCCTGGGCATGTTTGTAGCTTGAAGGCTCCTACGCTCCAGAGGAAGTTCTGGGCATCTGACCTGTCTCTGGGTCAGCGGTGGGGAAGCCAGGAGGGCATCCAATTTTTGCAGGTGGGCCCAGCAGAGCAGTTAACCCTGTGAAAGCTAGGGGTCCTTGTCCCTCTCCTGCCTTCGGGTGAACTCCACCTCCCATGGTGTGCTCTGGAGTGGCCTGCCTGGGACGCTCACAAGGCTGTATCCACTCAGCAGTGGGCAAGATGCTGCCTTTCAGCAGCATCTCTCTTTAATTTGCTTTGTCTTGTGATAGGTTTTTATTATTTTAATAATTTTTTTTTAAGGGGAAAGTCCCTGTTTCACTATGTGCTGGGTTCTTTTTCTTCCTCTCTTCCTTGTGGTTTGAGCAATGAAGACCAGCCCTGCATGAGATTTCAAGAAGGGAGAGTGACTTTATACATTTTTTAAAGTATTTTCTTTTCCCTCTCTTAACCTGTCTGTCTGCTATTGCAGTCTATCATATCTGTCCCTATAAAGTCTTCACTGGAAGGATTCCCAAAGCAAGCTGGCAGAGGCTTGGTTTTTTAGTATTCAGCAGTTATTCAGATATAACAAACAACAACAAAAAAAAAAACAAAAACCCTCACATTCTTTTTCCTCCTCCTCCTGTTATCTCAGTCCTAATTTGTAAACATTTCTGAGCTGAGTGAATGTCATAGTCCGTTGCGATGTGGTTGATCCACATGCTATTTTTATAAGAGTGGAAAGGTCTGAGCAGATTATTTTTTTTTTCTTTGATCTGCAGGAAATTCTGCTTGAACTGCCTAACATGCAGGCAGGTGTGCGCACACACACACACCCCTTCTACAAGAACTTACAGAATCTCCAATTAACACTACAACTGTGGAAAGTATGTTTTTAATTGTCGTGACTTACTGCGCTTACCTTGCATCCAGGAAGGATAACCAAGAACTTGCAAGTGGTACCAGTGAGAGAGTCTGCGATGAGCCATGTAACAGCACAGAGAAAGTGCAAACAAAGAATTTGAATCAGCAGTTTGACTTGGCTGATGCCCCATTTTGGAAACTTAGGGGTCTTTTTGTGTATTATTTTGTTCTTCAGCATACCAGCCGGAGCCACAAAGTGTTGCCAGAAGCTTTCTAGAATATCTGAGTCAGACCTGGGAGGGTTGCAGCTGAAACTTTCAAATCTACCTAGCAATTATTATTTTTAGTTTCCTACAGTATTGGAGGTAAATTGCTTTAAAGATATTTCCTTTCCTGAGGCTGAGCTGTTTTGTCTTTTAAGTTCAATCCAACTGAGCATCCAATGTGTGAAGTGCCAGACTTTGTGCAACTCCTGATGCTTTGGGTTGATCTCTTTATTTTCTAGTTTGTTCTTTTCCTGTTCAGGGTGGAGAAGAGCTTGTTGCATTAGAAGAATAGAGCTAAACCTTGTTCCTCTGGCCTCAATATGAAATAATTCTTTTTAAGATGTGAAAGGAAGGTCTTTGAACATGTTCGCTTTTTCTAACTAACCTAATCAGTGTAAGATATAATGTCTATCTACAAATATTGTCTTGTCCTGATTTTCAACCATCACAGCTGCACGAGGACTGATGTTGGTGTTTCCCTCAGAGACCTGTGCAGAAGGCTCAGATAAATGCTAGCTATCTCTGTCCCATAGATGAGAAGTGAGTGTGTGGTTTGAGGAGTTGGAGGGTGTCCCTTTGGTTTTGTGGCTCAGCCATTGAAATATATGCTATTTCAGGGAGCCAGGCCTCCCGCGAGCCTCTAAGAGATGCTGCCTTGCTGCTATTGGGTTGCTGGAGACTCATAAAGTTTTTGCATCTGCAAAAGGAGAGAATCGAATGAGACTTCAAGATTTTTTTTTTTTTTCCTTCGAGCCTTTACTCTTACCTTGCACCATTGGTTCCTGTATGAGCATTCAAGGCATGATGCCAGCTCATCTTATGAGGGAGGTGCATTTAGGTCTGAAGCTGGTGAAACGGATTTTAGACTCCTGAGATGATAAGAGGAGTACACTTGTGCCTGGGCTGCAGCAGGGTTGGTGGTCACAGTGTCTGATGTGTGCGCTGTTACCTCTCCCTCCTGTCAGGGTGGTGGCAGCCTCCTTTGTGGATGCCTGATTTGCAAAAAGCCACTTGTCCAGCACCTTTTTCAAGGTGACCGCAGAGGCTAATGCCTCTGAAACACTGAGCCAGGTTGGGGCTGTGTGTACAGAGGGCAGGGATTTGTGCTGACATGTCAATTTATTCATGCTATATATGCTTCTCCTCATATTTGACATGCAGATCTCTTTGGATAAACTTCCACATATCTCAGTGTAGTGCGTCTGGGTGTTGCTTCACCCACAACCACCTCCAGCCACCTGTGGGACAAAGATAGCAGATACCTAACACAACAGTCCTGCATTAATGACTTGGAAAAGGAGGATCTTCTGAGTTTCATTGCACAGCTAGGAAAAGGTTTTTGCAATGACTTGCTCAGGTTGGGAGATCTACATATGTTCTTTCTTTTCCTTTCTTCTGCTCAACAACTTTTGAGCTCATGGGCAAGTATCAAAGTCTTGATGGGGGTCAAAATGGTCCTCTCAGCACAGCATAACTTTTCCTCACTATTGAACAGCAGAAAATCCATGGGTGGTTTTTAGCATGATGTCCAGCTCTGTGCAAGCTTTGCAGTGGTTCTGCCAACTGACCCATTGGGCTAACAGCACTGTGGCTGCTCCCTACAAACCTTGTCTGTATCTCCAGGTTAGCGCTTGTGTGGCTTTTTGGCTTGTACCCATCTTGGGTGAGGTCAGATAAGTGCACCAGGCATAGGCCCTGGTGGTAAGTGGTGCTAAGGGAGATGGAGAGGAAGGAAAGGGATGTAGCAACGGTCTATTGAGCTGTTCCTGTGGCATAGGGGACCTGCTGTGTGCTCAGCAGGCTCTTGCTGGTAGTTGAGGAGTGCTGGAGGTGTGGTGGTCCCAGCCCAAGCTGGGATGTTGTGGGCAGGGGTAGATAGGGCTCTCCCTTGGCAGGGGAGGGCTCTGTGCTCCTCTCTGCAGCCTGTTCTTTGGAAGCACCTCCTTGCAACTGTGCTCGGGCGGGGAGGGTTTGGGAAGGTACCCTGCAAACGCTTGCAACCTTTTGCTGTTGTACTCAGCAGTTCCCCACTGAGCTGTGCTCTCGGGGTTAGAGCTAAAGGAGGCACCTTCCTTGCTTCTCATGGCAAGGAGCTGTTGCCGGGTAGGGAGGGCACTGCTACCCTCTGCTCCGTGTTTGCTTTTGTGCTGGTTCCTGCTTGAAGACGCTTTTGCTCCATTTTATTAGTGGCAGTCTTAGGAATGTGCTGCCTCTCTCTAACCTGGAGAGAGCCTGATGTGAGCTTACAGACCGGCAGGAAGGCCATGGTGGCTTCTGCTGGAGAAGGCAGCCTAGAAGGCAGTTGGCACCTTGAGCAGCACAGCCCGAGCGCTTTCATC
>NW_009710628.1:3333-4321 GCF_000703405.1 Apaloderma vittatum | reverse complement strand
TTTGGTTACATATTGTAACCCAAGACAGGAACCTACAGGAAGGTGGGGAGGGACTTTTGACAAGAGTGTCCACCAATAGGGCAATGGGAAATGGGTTTAAATTGAAGGAGAATAGATTTAGAAATTCTTCAGTATGAGGGTGGCAGGACTCTGGAATAGATTACCCAGAGAGGCTGTGGCTGCCCCCTCCCTGGAGATGTTCAAGGCCGGGTTGGTCAAGACCAGGTTGGATGAGGCCTTGAGCAACCTGGGCTGGTTACAGGAGGTTGGATCAGATGATCTCTAAGGTCCCTTCCAACCAAGGCCATTCGATGACTCTAAGTTGGGGGCAATCATGACTTCTCTTGACCTGCTAGCCACATTCCTCCTCACGTGAGCCTCTGGTGTTATTCCAGGAACGGATGAGGTTCTTGGACAATGCTAGGCCAGGTATGAACCCCCCTTGTCTTGTGAGTGGCTGCCAAGTGGATGGCGAGCCATCGATTGCTGCCCTTTGAGTACAGTGATCCAAATTGTTTCAGTCCCATTTAGACACTCATCTTTGGTTGTAATTTTTGCCTTAATCTGTAAGATTTTTATAGACATAAGCAGTCTCCAGAAAAGAAAGAAATGTAAAACGGATTTACAGGTTCCAAGATCAAGAGGGATTTTTTTTGCCTTTTGGAAACACCTCATATTCAAGTAAAGGCACAAAGCAATGGTGAGTGTATTGTTTCTCCTCAAAAAACATGCACAATGGTTAATTGCTCTCCCTCTCCTTTTTAAGGAGGTCCCAGTAAAGGAGAGAAAACTGCTTCTGGCAGGTTTGAAGGAAGTGGAGACTTTGCAGGAGCAGGCTTTGAGGCGGCAGAACTGCAGTAAAGGAGCTTTGGCTCGCACTGACCAGGGTGCAGCGATGGGACAGACCCTGGACAAGTAGAGGCTGGGAAGCAGGGTAAGGTCTGAAGCTGGTGACGACAGAAGGGTTGGGAACGAAGGGACGGAAATG
>NW_009710628.1:0-3322 GCF_000703405.1 Apaloderma vittatum | reverse complement strand
GGAGGAACCGGGGGGGCCCCTCTTTCCAAGGAGAAGGCAGACAGCTCCCGGTGCTTTCCACCAAGCTGAATATCATGCCCAAAGAGAAAACACAGGGGAATGAAGAGGAGAGGGGAGAAAGGTACGTGCTTTCACCCTTCGCCCTCCCGCGTCCTCCTAGAGTCTTAAGATTCATTAAATCTTGACGGCTCCTTCTGATGGACGCTTGGAGAGCTCCTCTGGGTTGGCTCGCCCTTTAATCTTGCTGAGTCTTCAGACACTTGCATTTTATCTGCTTCTGAACTTTACAGAGCTCCAGAAAGCCTTTCGGCCCAAATGGAATAAAAGGGAAAAAACCCCAAAAGCCTGGTTTGATTTCAGACCCAGTTGGTCGGGCAACAGTTAGAAAAGTATAATTAGACTTGTAATCGGAGTGCACCTAAGACAGTTAGTTTTTGTAAATGTGTCTTAATTTAGTCCAGAGTAAAGGGTCAGGAGGAACTTACTGTGAAAGAGGTTAAGGAATAACACGTATAATTTCTAGGTCTGCGTCTGACGCAGCTGGAGAGGAGCGTGTCCATCTTTGCAACCACAACAAAAAAACAACCTGTAGGTTAGTCGGGGCTTCTTCTCTGACTTTGTCTCCCCACGTTCCTTCCAAGAAGAGCCTTAACAAATCCGTGGAGGATACTAGAGCAGCAGTGATTTAGCGAATCCCCCATTAAAAAAAAATAATTTAGAAAATAAAATAAAATGTCTGTGAGACCTGCTCCCTGCGAATCCATTGAGCTTTTAAGGAAACTTCTGAGAAATGGGAGTATTTAAGGCGCTGAGCTGTGCTTACCTCAGCTGGATCTGCTCTCATCCCGACCATGTGATGGATCTGCTCTCATCCCGACCACGTGATGCACATATTAGGAAAAACTTCTTCACCAAAAGAGGGTGGTGAAGCACTGGAGTGGGTTGCCGAGGAAGGTGGTGGAGTTGCCATCCCTGGACGTGTTTAAAAAACGGTTGGATGTGGCACTTGAGGAGATGGTTTAGTGTTCGGGGGGTGCAGAGCTGTAGGTTGGACTTGATGACCTTAAAGGTCCTTTCCAACCTTTATGATTCTAGGATTCTATGATCCCTCGTGCCAAAAGGGACACGACGTCTTATCCAAGCGATTGCATAGCGGTCGTTGGGCTGTTTTTTTCTTGTTTTGCAACCCTTTGGTCAGCGAAAGGGGCACGTGCCGAGCCTTGGAGATCACACCCGGGACAAGGTCTGCCTCACAAACACGTGTTACGCGTTTGCCTGGCGTTTTTGACACCGCTTACTACAACAGCGCGCGGCTGCTGCTTCCCGGTCTCTCTTGTTTTGGGGTAAGGATTGAATGGTGGGAGAGAAACGCCAAACCTCAGAGTGGAACCTTACACACAGCGGAGTGTGCAGGGAAACGCGTTCCCAAGACTTCACAGGGCTGCCTTTATGGCTTTAAAAGACCAACTTCAGTGTGTTGGAGCCCAAAAAGAATTGCTCGGTGGCGCTTGTGACTGGCTCCACCTGGGTTTTACCATAACTCTGCCTCTTACTTATGGTTCGCTGTGTGTGACCCGAATTTTGTCTGCGCAGATATCAGGGCTAAGCGACGGATTTTCGTGGAAGTCTGCAAAGGAGACTTGCGGCACGACGTGAGGATGGGTGTGGTGTTACTCAGCTACAACAAACGTAGAGCCCGAAAGAGCAGGTTCTTATTTCCTGCGTTCTGCTGGAATGAACGGCGAGAGTCCAAAAGCAGCGGGCTAATAAAATACTGCGCCGTCAAAGAAAAACCTCAACTTCTCACCATTATGAGGTCTGTGCACCAGATAGATGGAGCTTTTGACTCCAGCATTATTTGTGACCTACTTGGAACAGAAATGTTAGAAGAGGCTCTTTGTTCAATACTATTTTTTTAAAAATTATATCGCATTTGGGTTTAATATAATCCTCTGAACATGGACTAATAGATAAACGTTCTCTGCAGAAAATTTAATCAGTTCCCGTTGTCTTAATTTTTTGTGCTGGCGGAAAATACTCGAAGTGATCCTTCTTTTTCCATGGCAAAAAAACCAACCCAACAACCACCCCAAAAGCCCATAACCTTTTCTATCCTGTGCCTGGTATTTCATAGAGCAATCAAAAAGGATAGTAAATTGTGTAAAACATACTCTCCTTGGCAGGATTTCCCTTATGACTAAATTCAATATGAACAAAGAGGACAAGGGCAAATAACTTCACTTATTCAGGTCATTTTTCATAAGAATCATAAAAGTTAGACAGAAAAGCCCTATTAGATTATCTCTCTTCCATCTTGCCTATTCTGGGTTTGTTCTCTCCTGTAACCTTGTGAAATTTTACTTGGCCGAACAGAAGATAATTTGGCTGCTGCTGATTTCTTTTTTTTGTTTGTTTGAGCGGAAAAGGATGGATGGTTTTCTATCTGGCCTAGCAAAGCTCATTTTTAATTTCCCCAACTGTCTCCTCCTCAGTAGTTTTATGGTCCTCCTTTGGCGATCATATTGCGAGGTGCGTTTCCTACGCTTTGGCCGACGGTTTTAATTCCACCCCGTTATTCTCGTTGTTCAAGTATTGGAATAACCCCGAGGCTCTCTGTAACAATTTCACCCCATTGTGTTTCTGCCCTTCGAGTGCTTGCCAGGATTAATGTATGAACAACAACAGATTGTTCTTCCTGTATAGTGGGAAATGTTTATAGCGCTCTTCAGATTAAAATAATTTAAAATCCTCTTAAAGACAGTTGTGGGATTTTTTTCTCTCCCTCCACTGCCATGAGAGCTACTGGGGAAGTATATACAAAATGACTTAAAATGCCCCAAAACAATAGAGAAAAAGCCTCTTAGTTATGGGAAAAGAATATGAATAATTGGATAGAAACTTGTCAGCTCGACGGCTCTGAAGATTCTGCCGCGCGGCTTGGTTGCGAACGTGTTTAACTCCGCGTGTGCATTATAACTGCCGAGCGGCTAACGAGCTGCTGTGCGCGTGGAGAAGGAAACGGAGTGGTTTTGACGTTGCTTGCTCTCAATTACAGTTGTATCGGTAGCCTTAGGGCATTAGGTTGGAAGAGACCTTAGAGATCGTTTAACCCAACCTCCTTGTCATGGGCAGGGACGCCTCTCAACTAGATCAGGCTACTCAGGGCTCCTTCCAACCTGGCCTTGAACACCTCCAGGGAAGCCACAACCTCTCTGGGCAATTTATTCCGGAGTCTTGCCACCCTCACACTGAAGAATTTCTTTCCAATATCCAAGAGTCATAGAATGTTCTAAGAATCACAGAATGTTGGGGGTTGGAAGGG
>NW_009710627.1:0-1065 GCF_000703405.1 Apaloderma vittatum | reverse complement strand
CCCCACCCCAACCCAACCCAACTCACCCCAACTCAACCGAATCCAACCCTACTCAGCCCAATTCAGTCCAACTCAATTCAACCCAACTCAATTGAATCCAACCCAACTCAATCCAACTCAACTCAGCTCAACCCAACCCAATCCAACTCAACCCAACTCAACCGAATCCAACCCTACTCAGCCCAATTCAGTCCAACTCAACTGAATCCAACCCAATCCAACTCAACCCAACTCAATCCAACTCAACTGAATCCAACCCAACTCAGCCCAACTCAACCCAATTCAGCTGAATCCAACCCAACTCAATCCAACTCAACTCAGCTCAACCCAATCCAACTCAATCCAACTCAACTGAATCCAACCCGACTCAACCCAACTCAACTCAGCTCAACCCAACTCAACACAACCCAACCCAACTCAACCCAATTCAACCCAACTCAACTGAATCCAACCCAACTCAGCCAAATTCAACCCAACTCAACTCAGCTCAGGCCAACCCAACTCAAGCCAACTCTCAACTCAACTCACCTGCCCCCCACCCCAACCACTTCTTGTCTCCTAACTCCACCCACCCTTCCCAGACATCTGCCAGTATCTGGCACCCAAGGAGTACCAGGACTTCTACTACGCGTGGTCAACCAACGGCAAAACCCGCTGCATCACCAACTGCACCTCCAACGCACCGGGCTCCATGGATTGTCACTACGGCCAGTGTCATGTCACCCGGGCTGGTCCCCAGTGCTCGTGAGTGCCACCACGAGGAGGGAGGGTGGCCCTTGGCCCTGAGGTCTTCTGGTTGAGGCATCTCCAGCACCTTTGCTCCTGGTGCTCGTGGTGGGGTGGGCTGGGCCTGATCCTCCCTCCTTGCCCTCGCAGCTGCCAGGACGAAGCCCTCTACTGGTACTCGGGGACCAACTGCTCCGGCCGCGTCAGCAAGGTGGCCTTTGGGTTGGGGCTGGTGGCCACCGTCTTGCTCCTCAGCTGCATCGTCCTCGCCGTGATGCTGCTCAAGAGCCGTCGGAAGAGGAGATCAGAGAGGTAGAGGAGTGCGGGTGCCCGGGTCCT
>NW_009710626.1:0-1019 GCF_000703405.1 Apaloderma vittatum | reverse complement strand
CAAGCATTAATCAGTTGCACTTTGTTGCACTATCTACTGTTTCTGGAGGCAAACACAACCTGTGCACCTGATCCTTCGAGCAACCGTCCCAGTGCCCTAAAGTCCCTTTTGATTGTCTCTGGCCGTCTCTCTGCTATCTTGTCGTTACCGATCTGCATAACCAGAAGCGGGTAATAATCAGAGGGTTTAACCAGACCTGGAAGCTTCTTAATGATATCCTTAACCTGGTCCCCAGGTAGGCAGCAGACCTCCCTGTGGGTTGGATCTGGGCGGCAGATAGGGCCCTCTGTTCCCCTTATAAGGGAATCTCCCACAACAATTACTCTCCTTTTTTTCTTGGATGAAGAAGTCCTAATGCATATGACTGGCTGATTCACCGTAGACCGTATGGCTGGTTGATTCACTCTAGACAGCCCTATGGATTGACCTGCACCTGATCAACTGTTTATTGTGTGTGTTACTGGCATAATGAAGTCCTTGTCTTTACTGAATTATCAAGAAACTTCTGTCTATAATATTCTTTTCCCCTTTCTTTCCAGTTGTGCACGACATTCACAGAAATAATCATTTACATTTCAGACCCTTTTTACACTCACAGGAAACTACAAAAAAAAAAGCCTCAGTGTAACTGAGGGTCAGGTCATCATTTTATTGCCATAGGGCCTTTTAATCATGAATTCCTGTAACTATGAGGCAATCTCTCCATTTACTGAAATCACAGTCCTCACTGCGTGTTCTGTTTCCTGATGCTCTGATCACAACCTAGCTTTGAAAAAAAGTCTTAGAACCAGGTCTTTCTTTCATTATATCTTTAGCTGCATGTATCAACCCACTTCTTTACACAGCTGTTTTCCTTGCCATCTTTTCCCATCCTCTCACATCCCCTCAGGATTTGACCCTAGACCACATAGCTGAAGTCTGAAGGTTCATCCTAGGACAATCCTTGATTACGAAGCAATGTGTATTGGGTTTGCCTGGCTGTATTTCGGTGGTGGGGGGGCTCTAGGGGTGGCTTCTGC
>NW_009710625.1:340-4592 GCF_000703405.1 Apaloderma vittatum | reverse complement strand
TTCCCCCGTGCTGCTCTCCAACAGGTCAGTCCCCTCAACCTGTACTGGTACCTGGGGTTGTTCTTCCCCAGGTGCAAGTCTTGCCCTTGTTATATTTCATTAAATTTCTCCCCACCCTAATCTCCAGCCTGTCCAGGTCTCGCTGAATGGCAGCACAGCCTTCTGGTGTGTCAGCCACTCCTCCCAGTTTGTTGTCATCAGCAAACTTGCTGACAGTGCCACTCTATTCCCTCATTCTGGTCATTGATGAGTATATTGAATAGTACTGGTCCCAGCACCGACCCCTGAGGGACTCCACTAAATACAGGCCTCCAGCTAGACTCTGCCCCACTGACCAACATTCTCTGACTTCTTCCCTTCAACTAGTTTACAATCCATCTCACTATTCAACCATCCAGACCACACTTCCTCAGTTTAGCCATGAGGATGCTGTGGGAGATGGTGTCAAATGCTTTACTGAAATCAAGATAAACCACATCCACTGCACTGTCATCCACCAGGTTATGTCCTCATATAATGCTTTGGGTCCTACGGATGGAGAATTGAAGCCTAACAGATAGGAGGGAGAAATGACTTCTTGACCCAGCTGCTGCAAGCCCACAAACTTACATGTTGTTACAATGCTGGAGGAAGAGAATTGTGAAATATGTCAGACATTTTGATTGTACAGCAAGCAATATTCCTGTTCCTTTGTTGCCTTCTGACTACTTGTTTTAGCAAGTTAAAAACCAATATCAGCAGCAAGCCTTTCACTCAGTCGTGGTGGAAGCAGTGGAGGGTACATGTGACAACAGGGGTCCCCCAACACTAATCAAATTGCAGGTAAATTATACTTTCAGTCTTTCCCTTTTATATGAACTCTATCCAGGAACATACTTTGGCATTCAACTATTCTCTAGCTATATCCTCACTGATAAGATACTATTACATTTGAAGGGAAGGTCATGAATGTCAAATAAAAATAAAAAGCCACAGAAGTCTTCCTTAAGCTTATTTATCAACAGCTAGTATCACCAGATAACCAAAAGACCCTTCATTTTCATAAGATGATGGAGGGCAGAAGAAGACATGAGTCTTAGAATCAATGAAAAAGTGATGGGACAAGAAGCAAGTATTAGATATTTTAACAGTCTGAATATATTGTTTTCTTTTAAATAAAGCTTAATTTCTACAAATACAAACATATAGATAAGTCTTTCACTTCAGTAAGTTATTTTATCATGAATGTGAGTAACAATTATGTCCTTAAAAATTAGACGCAAAGGGGAGTCTTTCCCAAAAAATAAAACTCAGGCTTCCCAGTCTTACAACTATCAGAACTGATGCTTAAAAATCCTTCTTAAATCAAGGATTTTAGCCACTATGCCCTTTCAAGGAAAGTCCCGGTTTATATTCCTTTTTTTCTACTGCTGTATTTGAAGTTTCGTCCTATGCAATTCTCTGAGCATTTTGGCATCATGTACATCTCTGAAGACATCTCCATATAAGGGAATTTACTCAAGCAATACAGGGAAAACACAGAACACTGATATCAGATAATAATTCCATCACGGCTGAATTTGGCCCCATGATTCAGTTTGTGGTATTTGTAAGAAGACTGTGTACTTAGTTTTTCCAGATGTTGATTTTAAGACACTTATAAGCTGTCCTCTTCGGTAGAATTAAGGACTGCCAAGAAAATGTTGTCTTCTGTAGTCTGGTACAGAGGAAAGAGGAGTGGACTACAAACACCTTATTGCACCCATAATTGTTCTACAAGGCAAGAGGGTCTCTCGTGAGATGAGAATACTCTGTTAAAGTAGTCGAGAAGCGATACAGCACGCATACAGTATGGCATGTTTAATTAAAGTACCGAGGGCAATACTGCATATCCCTAAAATCTCCCAAAATAATTAGCAGTACAGCAGAGCAATGTTTTAAGTAGGTATTTGAGGTAACATATGAACAGATGTTGTACAAGCTTACCTAGGACACTGAATATTTTCAAAAGGAATCCTAATAAATTAAAGGACAGTTTTGCGTACTGCTAAGGCTCACCATTGGCTCGTCTGCAGAGTTTTGGGTTTGCAGTTTCTTTAGTGCTACTGCATGCTGTGCTAATGTTTTGTCTTAAAAGTCATCTACCAGTGGGAAGATGCAAGTCTTTCTAGAATCACAAGTTGCATTTATCCTACAGCAGTGTTTTAATAACATTAGTCAGGTAAGTTAATTAGGCTAAAACATTACTCGGCACTAATGCCACTGGCAACTTGAGACAGGACATTTCACCACACACTGACATAGATGGACAGCCTGGGGAAGACTCCCTCAGGTTTAAGGGAGTTTCAAAAGGGCTTAATTAGCTCCTTGTCTCTCAGCTAAAATGCTTCAAAGGGGAAGCGAGCAGTACAGCCTTCTTGCCTCATCAGGTTAATAGTCAGTCACTAGTGGTTTTCTCCTTTCATTCTTAGGAGACCACATAGTTGTAACTCAGAAATATTAGAGCAGCACATTGTTTAGCCAGGTCCCCCACCCGTTACCTGCAGCCAGAGCTCCATCGATGGCAGCACAGGGCAGGACCCGCTTCTCACCGGAGTCAGCCCCTATCCCTACTGACCTAGCATGACTCTGCTCCAATTTATTCCTGAGCACTGTAATTCCTACTTCCTATGATTAAACCAAGGCCCTTTATCAGGATCAGATGAGTAGGAATGAGACGATGATCTATCTCAGACATGGCCAGGCCCAGTTCCACGTGTGGGACTCACCAGTCACCCCCTTTACACATCTTCAATCTTCGTTGCTTCAATATGGCTCTGACACAGAGCGGAACACAGAAATCACAACGCGTATTTGGTAGTTTTCCGTTGAGCCACATTAATTGTATAGATTACAGTGGAATTACACAAGGGATAATTTAGGCTTGGGGACTTTAATGGAACTACGCATATGCTTACAATAATTCATGTGCAAGAATGTTTGTAAGATTATGGTCCATGTTTCCAAGAAAACAGACTTTGTCTCTTCAGAGCTCTTTTTCCTTCGTTTCCAGCTGAAGTCATCATTGCATGTTTATGATATTACATGCAGTCGCTGAAGAAGTTATTATAATGTCACAAAGAGGATCATGATTTCAGGTGGGGAATAATTCTTGTGCAAATCCTCTTTCCATACAAACAGCTTTAGTAGTAAGGAATGTAGAAAAATGGGGCAAAGATAAGAGATTTACACATAATGAGCCAGATTGTCCAGTATGCTCTAGCTGCCTTGTTCTGCACTGATGGGTTTAAATTTCCTTTGTGTAGTCACAGGGATGCAAAACAGAATGTATTTTTAACTATGCTCAAATATTTCTTGTAAAACCTTTTCATGTAGGGCATGAGCATATTACCGATCACAGAATGAATAGCAGTAATCACCCTAAAAGATTGGCTGCTGTCTTATCAGATGTTTGGTAACAGTATAAAAACACAGAATGGTATTTGTGTCCTGCTCAAAAGAGGTTAAAAAAAAACCCCAACAAAGCAAAACCAAATGAAAAAACCCCTAAATGATTTATTTGAGGATAATTTAGACCTGATTGTCCAGCAAGAAAATATTATGCCATATTTTTGTCTGCTACTAATCAGGACCATTTTGTTTCAAAATTGATGAAATGTATAATTTATGGAGCTGAGAAAAGCATACCAACTCTAAATGTCTCAACCGTCACAAGCCACTGTGTATTGTAGCAAAAATGATTGAGAGTATTAACAAATAAGGTCCTGATCCAACTTTACTTAAGTCAATGGAAACATTTCCAAGGACTTCAGAGGATACTGAATCTAACCCTAAATCATGTGCTTTCTGAGGTCATGAAAGATGAGTTTATCCCAACATGAATGTCTGAAAACTAATGAACTTTCATTATGTTTTTGTGAACCACCATTTCCCTCACCCCATTCTTCAGTTTCCTGCTTCTCTTGCACAGTTTCCTTTTCCCAATGGGTAGTTCAGGCAGTTCTGCTTCCTTTAATTAGGAACAGCCCTGGCTGTTTTCGTTAGAGGCTCTGTGGCAGTGGAGCGGTTTAAGCTGAGCTGATCCACAGCACCACAGAATGAAACAACCTCCTGACTGCCCTGCGAGTCCCTCAGGACTGTTACAGCCTGACTGGGCTCCCACCACAAGTCTTTCAAAAGAGTCCTGTCGGCTTCTGCCAGAGTTAGACTGGACACTTAGTCTTGAATTTCTGCTATGAAACGAGAGCGCAGACTGGGCATTTCTGAGGGATAC
>NW_009710625.1:0-309 GCF_000703405.1 Apaloderma vittatum | reverse complement strand
GGGGGGGGGGCCCCCCCCCCCACCAGCCAGTCATACTGACTGCAGTTCACTTCTCACCCGGCTGCTCCTTACCCTGCTAGTCCTGTCATCTTACGATTTGTAAATTTTCTTTTCAAAAAAAAAAATTTTTAAGGTTTAACTGTATTTTAAAGGTTGCTTTGTACACCCAGGGTTACAGCAACACTGAAAGAGACACAGTGTTGTTATTTTCAGGTCACTATTTCACTCCGCCAACCAAGTATTGAATTTGTACTCCCAAGAGTGTCTTCGGCTTCAAAGCCAGCCATGGCCACCGCTCGGCCGCGGTAC
>NW_009710624.1:0-2608 GCF_000703405.1 Apaloderma vittatum | reverse complement strand
TTATAACTGCCTTCCAGTACCTGAAGGGAACTTAGAGGAAGCTGGAGAGGGACTTTTTACAAGAGTATCCAGAGATAGAACAAGGGAAAATGGGTTTAAACTGGAGAAGAATAGATTTAGATTGGATCTTAGGAAGAAATTCTTCAGTAAGAGAGTGGCAACTCTGGAATAAATTGCCCAGAGAGGTTGTGGATGCCCCGTCCCTGGAGTTGTTCAAGGCTAAGTTGGATGAGGCCTTGAGCAACCTGATCCAGCTAAGGGTATGCCTGCCCATGGCAGGGAGGTGGGATTAGATGATCTCTAAGGTTCCTTCCAACCTAAGACATTCTATGATTCGAATTATTGTATTATTTTGTTGTGGGTGGTCATTTGTTTTAGAGAGAATCCAATTCTATGATTCGAATTATTGTATTATTTTGTATTATTTGTCTCAGCTCATCTTTGACTGCAACCTTTTCATATTACCTCATCCATGCAAACTGTGATGGTAAAGCCCTTGGCTTGCCTGAATGTAACCTTCAGTGAAGAGTATCTAGGGAATGTGGGGATTAGCTTTTTTTTTTGGTGTCCATTTTTTATTAATGAGCAATGAAATACTTGAAAAGAGCTTTATGAAAGTGTTAATAAATCCCGCAGCTTGAGCAGTGACTGCATGTCCTACAAACAAGGATTAAAATTAACACCCTTTGTGAAGAGAATGTGAGAGGTTTTTGCAGTGATCTCATGAGTTTTTAATAAATGTCAGAATTAAACATCTGATTTCACAGAGTGGTCCTTTTTAATTTTTGAAAATTTGGTTGTACTATGAGAGCTACTTTCATTAATATATTAACGCACATTGTAGAAGTAAAAAAACCCAACCATGCATTTGATTTCAGAATTGCTTACCTCAGCTAGGCTGTATCCTTAACTACCAAAAAAGCTCAAGTTATAAAAGCATGTGATTAGTGCTATTGCTAATCAGCTAAACAAGTACGAAAAAGGTGTTATTGACTTCTCTGGGACTAATAAACTTATGTTTCCTGATAAATAGAGCCCTCATAGTCTGAATGGAGTGAGGAGTAATCCAAATGCAGTAAAACGCTCTGTCCTCAGTTTAGAGGATGAGACACACACTAATATTAACTCTTATCATCACAGATAAGACAGAGCTTAGCTCTTAAGTGAAAGGTAACTGTCAGTGTCCTTGTTATTGGACAGAGAAAGAGATGGTAATGTGGTTCACACATCTTTCAGATAGCTTTCACCTACCTCTGTTGGAACATGTCTATAAGGTTTTGGTTCTGCAGAGAAAATCCTTAGAGTTAAAACAACAGGAACTAAGCTTTCCAGCCCAGTCTAGGCTGGCAGGCTTTGAAAAGACTTGGGACTCATTGCGTGAAGTTTGAAGAAACAGCTGAATAGGCAGGTAACTAACCAAACAGTGATGAACTTCAGAGAAATTAGAAATGAGGAGAGTGGTTGCTAAATGCATGATATGGAATACGCATTTGAAAATACGGAGACAATTGTTCTTTAATGCCCTGGTCATCTTATTAGTTTTTCTAGTTCTGCTGTATTTTTTCTGTATTGGCTGACTGACATGTTTTTATTAAGAAAGATTAATTTGCATTAAAATATTTTTATATCTAGAATATATTTTACACATTAGTTATAGTGCACAATGCTTAATAAATGTTATTGATCCAAACTTCTTGTTTCTAAATATTCATAAAAGTTCTCAGCAAAACTGAAAACTGTGTGCACAGAGAATGCAATGTATTTTAATTGTTAAAGGTCACTTAGGAAGCTAACTGATTTCTTCTGGATCTGTGAAAGCTAAACTACAGTGAAATAGTGTCACTGAAGTCTTATTCAAGAGAAAAGTATTAAGTTTGTAATGGCATATTGAGTTTTAGTGTTTTTTTCATGATGAACTTAAATGGGATCTTTCAGACTAAATGTTCTTTTCTTTTCAGTAATTCTTAATTGTCCCAGTTTTATCAAATCACTTCTACACTGTAATATCTGACAAATGTTCAGAAGAGGCTGCTGGCCACTGGAATAGCATGGAGAATCTGAGTTCTCTTCTGTAAACATTGAAAAAAGCTTGACACATGAATATTTTAATGCTTGACTTGACTTCTCTTTCCCATACCAGTTTGAGGATTCCCCTTCTTACACAAGAAAGTTGTTGTCTTAATAAATCAAAAGTGAGGTAGGTGTAAGTTAGGTAACTGTAAAGAACTGTCTTATCAGGGAGAGTACGAGAGAGACCATGGAACAGATACTGAGTCTAAAAACTTTAAAAATAAGTGAGATGGGAAAGCCTATACAAATATGATGAAAATATATTCTGAAAATATAGTTAATTAAAAATAAATACAAAAACCTAAAACATTTTTCACCTCCTACTTTTCAGTATCTTTAAAGTGGTCATTCTGAAGAAGTATGCCCACCCATTACGACTGCGTCTTTTCAGTAAGCGAGATGTGTCATTGCTTTTCTTTGAGCTTCCATTCGTCTTTTATAGATTTCAGGTTTGCTCAGGTTCATCTGCAGGAGCATCTCTTCGGTAAGACTGTATGAGGCTTCTTCCCAGGTACCTCAGTTGAAAATGTTTTTCTAA
>NW_009710623.1:0-8201 GCF_000703405.1 Apaloderma vittatum | reverse complement strand
TAAATATATAAATTTATAATTATATATATAAATAGATATATAAATATAAAAATTTACATATAAATATCTATATCTACATATATATGCATATTTGTATGTAGTGTGCTTAAATGTTCTGGGACAATTTCAGTACAGGAAGATTCCATCATGACATGTCAATCTTCCAGCATGTTAAGTTACACAAGTACATGCTATTAGCTGAAGATACGTGGTCATTTGCAGTGAAACTTCTGGCATTTAGCTGTCTCGCTCCCAAGCCAACGAGGAATAGAAATGCTGTGACAATTCTTTCTTGATCTGAAGGGAGACAGGCTTCATGTCACCCATCACCAGTGACATCTGCTGATCACTCAGAAGCACAATAACATAAGGGAGACATGCAACTAAACATTCTGTGCAATTGCCATCCTCATCCACATCATCACAAGCAAATCTGTGCTTTCGTCTCTATTTAATTCCTCTTTGCTCTCATGTAAATTTATTCCAGAAGCAGCTCCAATGTATTTTCCACAAAATGACACTGTAAGACTGCCAGATTTCTTCCTGCTGTCACAGTGCCTAATATAGATCTCTACCCCTGCCATTAACATTTAGGAAAGCTCTAGAGAAGGAGGTCAGCATTGTAGAGAGCCATTTGTTTATGATTACAATTACAGCTTCACCAGGATTTCCTATAAACCTCTGTTTTGGGGGAGGGCAGCTCAAGAAGAAATCTAAACAAGTACATGAGCTGCTTTTAAACACTTTTCTGAGCTGAAATCACATCTTTTTGGCCAAATCTTTCGCTATGGCTAAGGAGCACATAACGTAGCTCAGGATATAGATGTGCCAAGTTTTCCACAGTTGGATTCGGCATAAAAAAAATGTTGGACCACACTTCCTACACAAGCAGCATGGGGAAAGAGCAGTCGGAGGTAATACGATGTGCTGTGGCTGGCTGCTTTGTGCCGGCCATTCGATGCAGAGTCATTTGCCCTGCAGCATAGGATTGGGCTCCATTATTATGAATGGTTTTGAAATGCTTATATGCCCCAGGAGACCAGAATGGAGTGTTTTCGTCAATAATGCATGCCTCAGCTCTGTCTGCACTTGGAAACAGCCCCATTTCAGCAACTGGCTTAGCTGAATTGAAAGGAGGAAGACATAAGGGGTTTCATTATACAAATGTATACAAGCAGAGAGGGTATATTTATATATGCAAGCATAAGTGTTGTTCTATATATATCTATCACTTTGCTCTGTCTTTTCCATTGAAACTGTGCAAGGGTGGGTTTTTTTCCACATCTCTGAAGCCAAGCCTGTGCTATCTTTTGTATTTGTAGAATCATATAATCATTGCTACTGACTAGGTCTTTTCTGTCATTATAAAGCATATTGAACCTTTGTCAGTCATTTACTTAATTAGGGGAAACTGTCATGTGGAATGGGGTTTAACTCCAATCAGCAGCACTAGAAATAGCCACTGGAATTTTTATCAGCATTAAAAGATGAACTGTTGTCAGCACCAGCCTGGACCTTTAACTACGATGGCTGTAGTGATGGGACTTTTAACCCTAAATCGTGTCTGTGTATAGATCATTTGAAAACAAATGAAAAAGTGCTTGAACTTCTCTTCAGATAGCAACACAAACTGGATCAAAATTTTAGAAGAGAAATGCATATTTTGTCTTCCTTTTCTTCCCCATCACCATGGCTGAAAAGACAACCTTGCATTAAGGCAAGGCTTGTCACTTAGAATTTCCAAAAAGGCCTAATTTTTTCCCAAATTATGTTCAGTTATTTAAACACACAGTAGATCTTCCTATTGAATCCACCCACTGTCTAATAGAAATTTAGGAGCACAAATTCTGCAAATTAGCTGCCTTTAATGCCTGTCCCCTTTTTCCCTCAAGACTGTTGATGGATGAACTCCAGTACTGACGACTCGACTCTGCTGCGCCAACGCTTCCTGCTGAGGGCATGATGATGTCACAGAAAGTGACCTTGTCTTCCTTCCTATTGCATACACGGTTCATACTGTTACTTTCCATCACATCACAGCAAGTCAAAATGACAGCATTTAAGCATTTTCTTATCAGACAGGATGTCAACAGTTTAAAGGAAACATTTCTCTCTGCTTCCCTATCCACTATCTGAACTAAGTCATGGTAGGCTGGTGGTGGATCATGCATATCTACAGAAGCAAGTAATTGAAATGATCCATGGGTCAATACCCAGACATCTGTAATTTGAAATTGCAGTGGCTTGTGCCGCACATTTTATAGATCAGGGGGTTTTTTCCACCTTTGCATGATAAGATTATCATCAAGATGCAGCAGCAGTGTTGACACAGTTAAGGATATCCCTGGAGCTTTTTATTTCAGATTGAAAGTAGCTTTTGAAGTTTATTAATATCTCAAGTGGAAGATAGAAAGACCACATTTTGAAGATAACACAATGTCAGTGCTAATGTTAAGCCCCATTCTTGTCTAGTGCTATACCACTAAGTCAGGCAGTCTGTGAAAATCTGTGTGCAGGAGGGTGTTAGCAGAAATGTAAGAGAAAACTTGCTCATAAAACCGTAAGTGCAGAGTGAATGAAAAAGGGAGCTGTAAGTTTAGATGGCTGAATGTAAGAGCTGAGCTCCAGTCAAGATAATTCTCTCTTCCTAAACACAGAAATCCTCCTGCTTCTGCAGTTATGAGAAATAACAAAAGAATCCTGTACCTCTATTCATTGTTTATAACTCTGCCGGGGAGTAACAGCTCTGTAAATAATATCCACACAAGAAGAAAAACTTATGTCTTTTTTTTTCCGTAACTCCACTGTCTCATTTGAGAAAACGGAGCCAAGAGGCATTCAGTCATCTATGTTACACATATTTCCATGTGTATACATTTGCTTTATACTTTTGGAGAATTCCAGAAAAGTGTAAATATTGGCTGTAAGCCTGCAAGCACGTCGTAGCGTTTTCTCTGTC
This sequence comes from Apaloderma vittatum, assembly GCF_000703405.1. Taxonomy (NCBI): domain Eukaryota; kingdom Metazoa; phylum Chordata; class Aves; order Trogoniformes; family Trogonidae; genus Apaloderma; species Apaloderma vittatum. The sequence continues at coordinate 5,242 of NW_009710623.1, read as the reverse complement.
CAAACTGTTGTCACTGAAATCCTTGTAGACACACTCTAACCTAATTTTAAATTAAGTCTTTTAGTGTTCTTAGTCAAGACAGAGATGACCTTTTGCTTGCTCAACTATTCACCCAGTTTCACAGATGGATTTGCAGCCCAAGATGTATCTCACAGAACACATGTAATAGCATTTGCCCAGCTTACCGGGAAAGGACTACTCTAGAAAGCAAACCATTAGATTAATTTCCCAAGCATTAAACCATAGCTTGGTACTCTGTCTGTGACTTACAAGTTACGTAAAGCCAAGCAGGAAAATCCATCTTGTTTGCAATTCTCTTCTAAAAACACACTTGCCCAGGTTGCCTTTGGGGAATGAATGGCAATACCTTCCATAGTGTCCTACAGTTCTTCCCACTATACTTTCACTGACAGTCTTTCTCTCATCCCACAGAAAAGAATAGCAAAGAAAAAGGTCAATTCACTGTCCTCATGACAACAGCTCCACCTTTCCCCTTTTCCAGAGAACAAGCAGGAACCTGGAGACATTGATCTGGTTATGCAGAGGTGAAGAAGCTTCTTATAAAACCGTGCCCACCATTGCAGTGAACTCTGTGCTGTAAAGGCAATATCATGAAACTGTCCCTGGTGCTTCCAGTCACCAGGGCTAGCAAAGAGTGTCGTGGCATTTATAGGCAGTTAAAAGGGATGGATGCAATCATAATGTTTGCATGGAAGGGATGTTTCTAACCATGGGGAGCTATAGTCTCTGCAGACCTCTCCTGCTACACTCACACATCCCAGTTTCTATTTTTTTCTATTCCTTTTCTAAACTACCTCCTGCTTCTTGCTTGCAAGAACATGAGAACTTGCATGCCAGGAGCATTTCCCCACAGGAGACTCACAGCCAGGTAGCACCCATTTTGTGCCAAGCGTGCTCTTCTCCAGGCTCTCTGAGAGACTCTGAATTTTTGCCAATTCATTGTGATTTGATTGTTATAACACCAACTATTTCCCATTGTGTATCTGTGATCTAATTTCATCCACCTAAATAGAGCATTGGGGGCTTTTCCTTATCAAATACCATTGCAATGATTTGGGCCATCTCTCCTATTTTCCAAACCTAGTTTGAATTCTGATTTTTCCTCTAAATTTATAATTTACAGTAACAAGTCTCCAAATTTCAAACAAGTGAATTGTTCCATCATCTATGTAATTAATGAAATTCTATTTCAAAGAACAAACCCCAGCAAGACCTCATTTAAAGCATCGTTACGTATTTGCAATGAAAGTTTGATAACTATATGTAAGGCTTTTCCAGCCTAAGCTGTCTCTTCAGGATCAAATTTCATGCAATCACTTACCCAAAAATTCAAGCTGGGTAGTATAGTCTTCCTAAAGACACGTACCAAAGAGACCTATCAAAGAATGAAAGCGGATTGAATAGACATATTCAGAATAGTGTCCTGAATACATTACTAATCAGATCTCCATGATGACATCCACTTGCCCCATCAAAAACAAAGTAATCTTTATCTTTCCTCAGTTCCCTGCCTCATTCATAACACACTAACACTTGCCACAAATGGGGCACTGGCCCAGCAGATGGAAGTGTCCTTCAACTCCTCCACACTCTTGTTCTGATTTTTTGGTCTTTTTTATTTTCTCTCACTGTTCCTCACACCTCTGCCTTCATGATAGGTTACCTGGGTGTCCTTACCTGATTCCAGTATGGAATTTGTCTGGAACAGGATGACACTAAAAGAGTTCATTGTTTCTATTGGGGCTGAAAAGAAGTACTTTTTCTTTCTTCTAATTAATTCAGTATTAGCTACTGCCAAAGTCTGGATCTTACACTGAATGGATCATTAATCCATCTAATACTGCATAGGGTATCTGATGTTTCCCAGCTGTCTTTAGCTATGCCCATTTCTCCACCCATTCTTGAAAATAAATGAACTGCATCATTCAAGACAAGAAGAAGCACTGAGAGCCCCATATTGATACACTGAGATGAGAATATATTCAAAGGTGAAACTAAATAAAGTACGGAAAAGTACAATGGAAATTGTTTATGCTAGACCCAAAACAATATGAAACTTTGTGAACAATGTGGCAGAAAAAAACCCTAACTTGGTTTACCATAGGGCAATGTGCAAATTACGGTACTGATTCACATGAACTCCTACTTAAAAATGATGTTTGCTTGTAAGAATGACAAACATGACCTCACATACATACACACAAACGCACAAACTTACAGGTCTTCTAATGTCATTCTGAAGACTGAAAAATCAGTTACAAAAGAAGATAAACACATGGAAAGAAATTAGACCAAGTATATGCATAATGTATTTGCTATACTCTGAAAAAACCTTCCCAAATCAGTTTTGAAAGCCAAGTCTACACAATATGAAAGCCTCCAGCAAAGGGGCATTCATCCAAAATCAATCAAATCAAAACAAACTCAGTTAAAAAAAAGTAAGTTAAGAGTTTGTCTACCCTAAGATTATCTCATTGTGTGGTTCCTTAAAGAAAACTCATCATTAAATCCATCAAAAGAACACTTAGGATTTCATTGTGTTTCCCTGTCTCCACATATTTCCTTGTTACAACATAAATTCCTTTTCACAACAAAATCTCCAAGGTACAAAGCAACCTCACAACTCAATTTCCAGATGAGTCAGTTCAGACAGAAACAGTCTAAGTTAAAAACAAACAATCCAACACAGCGGAAGAAAAAGAAAAAAAAATAAAAAGGTGTTAGGACTGAAAACTCCTGCTGCTGGAAGAGAATATTTTTTTCCAAAGCAATAAACAGTCTCAGCTCAAAGAAACTATTAATTCATACAGCTATTTAATGCTCTCCAGTGTCAGAAGATTAATCAGTCTCTCCACACACTTACTCTCAAGCCAGTTCTCCAAGTTTGAATATCTTCCAGAAACAGTTCTTTACTTGAGCTGTACTTGCAATAAACATTTCTTCTTCCAGTGTGCACTTTCAACAGATTGCTAGGATATAATCACGGATGTCATTCCAGCAGCTTTACCACAGTGGAAACCAAATGGGTCTCATACAAACTCGTCAACTCACTGGTGTGAAGCCCTAGGTAATTCAGAAGCACCGTAATGATCCCTGCATAATGTGTGAGGTTACTGGTAAACTGTTGTAGCTCAAATCCCCACATGGGAAAGGCACGGGCATGTGGCTGCCAGGCCAGCAATGCCTTTATCTGCTTGGCACGCAAGAGTGGTGTTGTCCATGCAGTTTAAAACCAGTTCATTCTTTTGAAAATAAGTCAAGTCATGTAAGATTTTTTAACTGATCCCTGATCTAGGAACTACCTCCATGTCAATGGATTTATGCTAACTACTTTAATTTGTCTTTCTTTTTGTTTCCTATAATAAACATTTCTGTGTCCCAGAAGAACTTCCCCCCAGCCATATTCTCAGGCATGAGAGCTTTGCACATACGCTGTAAGACTAAAGTAAGCTACAATTGTTACCTATTATAGTTAATTTCCATATGCCTTTTCTACTAAACAGACACACACAAAAATGGAACTTCAACAGTTAAAAGTCTAAGCAGCCTAGCTAGCCAGCTGGCAAATTGCTAATGATTCTGCCCATTTGTAAACATCTTTATGCTTTGATGAGGTGATGCGAAACGGTAGCCAGTATGTGTTTGTTAGGAAGAACCATATCAGATTAAATTAATTAGTTTCCTTAGGACTAAAAATAGATTTGTGTCATCTTCCTCTTGTCACAGTAATTCATTCCCACTCATTTAGTAGCACGATGGAAACCAAATGAATACTTAGGTGAATTTGCGGTGGAATTAGAAGGGAAGGGGACTACTTTCCCCGTTGAAATCACTAGGAGTCTGGCTTATGGGACTGCATCCTTTAAAGGACTGGGACTGTTAGGGATTTAATGGGTCAGCATGGACAGACTCCTCTTTGCTAACAATGCAGCATGTTGTTGTACTGTTATATACAAAGGTTTTTTCCTACTGCAGCCTGTGCAGTGACCAGAGCTCTGCACAGCTGGGATAATCACAGGAAACTCACTGCCAAGTGTCAGCCCACGTTTCATCCATCGCAGAGAATTATCCAGCTCTGCCACAGCACAGGAACATGGACTGCTTGGCTCGAGAGGAAGCTTTTTCCAAATCAGATGATTCTTTGATTATTTCTAAAAATACCTTGAGCAGTAGTCAAAACATTTCAAGGAATTCCGTCACGATATTTCATGCAATACTTCTTTTCCCTTGAGCATTCTCAATATTTGTACACCAAAAGAACATTCAGTGAGCCATACTCCAAAGAACAAATAATTAAAAATCTTGAACTTGGATGCTCACAATAAATGTGTTGCAAGAAAACATGCATTCTTATCCTTGTGAGGATTTAAGTATTCCTCAGGAATTTCAAAGTCTAGATTCATATCTCAATTTTAATTTTCTGTTCACTAAAACCTAGATTTTTTGATAGTGTTTCAAGAGTAGATAGAATTATTAAAAGAAGAAAGAGTGCTGTATAAAAGAGGAATTTTGCTGAGCTGTATGATAAGTATCTTTAAAAAATCCTGAATGCATATCGACTGTTGTGCTGGTAAATCTACCTATTTATTGTTACTTATTTCTGACACATTACAACTTTTACATTATCAAAATTAACTGCCATCTGCACTCAGAGAATACATCCACCGGATGTATTCTCGAAGTCAGCATACAGGAACAAATGACACAAATGCTCTCTTCATCATACTGCAGCAAAATACAGCAATAAAATTGGAGGTACTCACCTGTTCAGTTAGTTACACCTCACACACTGTGGGAAACGCTCCCTTGCCTAATTTTGAAAGAATTTCTATGGTAACAGTTAACAATCTCCTACAAAACTATAGTCATATATGAACATTTCATACACTGTATTCACATCCAAAATAACATTTTTGAAGATCCGTAACAATTTCTAATATAATGCACTGTAACTAAAAGGTATCAGCTGAGGAAATTATGATATCTGTATTTCCTTTGTAATTTTTAAGTATTTTTCTTAGCTTGCCTTGGAGACAGTGTTGCTTACCTTCCTGAAACCTTTTAGTCTCAGATACATACTTATTTTTCACTACCCAGGAAATGTACATGCACATCTTAATGTACACTTGATCCTTAGCTCAAAAAGGACAGGCAGCATATTTTTCAGGTTGCACTAGATCCTCCAGCCTGTACATCACAGAATCACAGAATCACAGAATGT
>NW_009710622.1:0-2115 GCF_000703405.1 Apaloderma vittatum | reverse complement strand
CTGTAGAGAGGACAGTCATCTTCAGTTCTGACTGAAATCTAACACGGGCACCCATGCTAAGAGAGGGGAAACCGCCTCCATGGAGGGCAGTGCACGAAGGACTAATTACACTGGCAGTTACCCATGGAAGCTGACATGCCACGAGTGAGAGCAGGGACTGAGGAGGTTGTAGACCCACCTGCCAGAGAGACATGGTGACAGCTTGTGTCTCTGCATGAGCTGTTTCTGCCTGACTCCACCTGCCTGGCATCTACCCTCTGGGGCTTTCCCTTCAGAAGCACATTCTTGTCCTGCACAGGATGCACGTTCATGGTGGGAGAGCCCCTTCCTCTGCCCATGATCCTCCTGCTCCCAGGTCAGGTTCCTCAATCCCATTCAACAAGGTCTCTGGAAAATACAATGTCCTCCTCTGTGTCCTTCTGGACACCTTTCCCCCCACTTACCCTCAAATCTTGGTGCCAGAACCATCATCCAGGCTCAAGGATGGATGTGGCCAAGGTGAAGTCCCACTGGCCTGACCCTGGGGGAACTGCTCTGTGAATCTCCAGAGCTTTGGAGCACAGAGCAAGACCAAAAATAAATATTTTCAAAGGTCCTGTGTGAATTAGGGGTCTATTGGCTTTACCCACAGCTAGCTGCGGCTTCTTTTGACTGTATAGTTTATTCACCAGAAAAAAAAAAAGGGAAAAAAAAGGTGCTTTGCTGTGACTGAATCTGTTTTCAAAATTGCATAAAGAAACAGAAAAGCTGAATCATTTTAGCAACAGGAAATTCTGAAAAGTAATGAGGTTTTGACTTCCTGTTTTAAATTCTAGTGTTTTCAAAAACGTTCAAGTCTGTTAAAAAGAAAAGGTAAATAAGCTTACCTGTTCACAGCAAACGAAGTGTTTGGTCAACCAATTTGTCATACCCTCAGTAATTCTTAATTCCTTTTTCAGTTTAACTAATGAAGTGAAGAATCAATTACTCTCACAGCTTCCAATCTGCAAAGATATTAAGGTAATCTGGGGCTAGATTCACAGAAGTATTAATGTGACTGACACTGCAGAGAGGCACTTGACAGAAATCACCAAATGCATTTTGCAGGTGTATTGTTTTGCATTTTTCCAAAAACACTCATTAAAACGTGCACAGACAAGGCAAGGTCCTTCCAGGAAATGGGATGTACAAGCTTAGACTGAGGAGTTCTGGAAATCTTATTGCGGGCTGTACTGTCAATTGTCCCTGATCACACACAGAAAAAAAGACAAATGTGTTTTGTAAGTGCTGTTTGCTGTCAGCAGAAGGTGACCAGCTTGAGGCCAGGCTAGGTGAGAGACGAGTATTCTCGTCCCCTCGGTGCTGAGATGTTTGATGCTCTCCTCACATGTGGTGCTGCTGTGAACTGGGACATGGGACGGGGCCACAAACTTCATACCAGGCTCTGAGAAACCGCAGCTTACTGGAGTGGAACTCTAGGGGAGCTCACTTATGTTCTGGAGCCTTGCATGGACTTTACTGGTTAAAAATGCAGCATTAAATGGACTTTACTGGTATAAATTCCATTGCATGGAATTGCATAGAATTTATTGCATGGAATTCCATTGCATGGAATTGCATGGAATTTATTTAAATTCCATTGCATGGAATTCATTGGTGTAAACAGAGCATTGCATTGACTTTACTGCTATAGATGGATTATTGCATGGCCTTTACTGGTGTAAATATGGAGCATTGCATGGATTTACTGGTGGTTTTTAGTTTAGGCTCTTCTGTTTAGATCTAGAAATGGAGAAAGGTGCAGTTCTTCCCAGCGTGAAGCTAACCATTCACTAACATCAGAGCAAGCTCTTTGCAGAAAATCAAAATCAGAAAATTTTTATTGGCATGGTGGATGCCACACGTGGGGTTGGATTCAGGATCATTTCCCTGCTTGTATTCGGCGCAGCTCTGCTGGAGCAATCTCCTTAAATCAGCAAGGGTACGTGGAGCAGGAGTGCAGGTGCCTGAATGGGAACAGGTGAGCACCTGGGCAGACAAAGCAGGCAGGTAGCACCTGTTTAACTGCAGTGTATAGAAATGAGACCCTGTGTGGGAGTTGGTGACAACGCGATGGATCAGCAGAATCATAGAATC
>NW_009710621.1:0-7298 GCF_000703405.1 Apaloderma vittatum | reverse complement strand
ACAGCTGCCAGGAGAATCTGTTCCACGATTTAGATTTTATTTAGCTGTTTTCTTATGCAAGTAAACATGTATTGTGTTGTCAGAGTTGCTTAAATGTTTCTTCAATGATAGAATAACTTATGAAATCTCTGAGCCAGGCAGGATCTTGCAAAGGCTTGCAACAATTCTTAGCACTTACATATCTCATGCTTACTAACAAGAGGAGGCTGACATATTTTACAGCACTGTTGAAACTTGTACAAAAATATGTTTTTACAATAGCAAATTATCCTAATCAGAAGTTGGATAGACTGCAAATTGTATAGCATGACACAGAATGCACATCCAAAAATTTTGGGCAGCTTGGTAACAATTCTTTGCACTCCTGATGTTTCATGAATTATTGAATCATACAGAAAACTTACTGATCTGAATTTGTTATGCATGGTTAAAAAATCTTCCCTCTCTGGTCTAAGAGAATGAAGTAATATTCTAATAATTGTGCAATTTTTAAAACCCACTAGTCATTCAAAAAAAATTGTTAATAGAATGCTCTTGCATGAATATCAGCTCTTTTTCCTTTTTTTTAGAAAACTACATTATAAGAAAGTGAAAGTTGTAAATAGGTATAAATTCTTTCTGACAGAAGGGAGAGCTGAAAGACTGCTGCTATATTACAAAATATATATATTCAGAGAAAAATAATGTACACTGAAAGGGGAGAAAAAAATCTTTGTGTGGTAATGCAAACAGTAAAAAATAAAGTTGGAGTATGCAGTAAAACAGCAGAAAAATGACACTAAGGCCGGAAGATTCTTTCTGCAGAATACAGTGGCAGTTACAAGGAGCCCTTTTTGCTGATCCTGATCTTTGTCTCTCTCTCTCCCCCATTCGCTTTGAACTCTAGAAACCAGGAACTGTCTTCCGCAATGACTCTGGCGAAAGGATAGGCAAGGGAGAGCTGTCCTCTTAACAGCCCTGAAGGAACACAGCTACCACCTGGTGCACAGCAACACTCAAACTTCCCCACCTTGCAGCACAGAAGGAAATTGTCACAAACTGTCACAAAAACATCAGGTTTTTTTTCTCTGCGGCATGACCTGTTTACTGTTGTGAAATTGGAACAATATGAGGCAAGGTGTCACGAACGCATATTCTGCAATTGAGTAAAATGTGCAAAACCAGACTTGACAGTAGGGTATGTCAAGAGGTGTATTATTACCTTATTTTATAGAAACATAGAGTATTTTCAGCTGGAAGAGACCTTCAAGATCATTGAGTCCAACCTTTGTCGCAGCCCTATCGACACCACTAAACCATGTCCCTCAGCACAACATCCATCTGTCTCTTAAACACCTCCAGGGATGGTGACTCAACCACCCCCCTGGGCAGCCTATTCCAATGCCTGACAACCCTCTCAGTAAAGAAATTCTACCTAATATCCAACCTGAACCTCCCCTGGTGCAACTTAAGGCCATTTCCCCTTGTCCTGTCACTCGGCACTAAGGAGAACAGACCAATCCCCGCCTCGCTACAACCTCCTTTCAGGTAGTTGTAAAAAAGTGATAAGGTTTCCCCTCAATCTCCTCTTCTCTAGGATAATCAGCCCCAGATCTGTTATGTAATATTTTTGATCAGCAATTTGCACCATTTCTAAGATCTTTTCCCTAACTTTCTTTTCTGTATTTTTGTCTTTAACTGTCATTACCCCCCTAAAGATTTGTAAGCTTTTAAAAAAGATGCCTGTGCAGATTGCTGGTGCTTGTGCTGGCATGGAAATTGTGTGCTCTCAAGAAGTATGGCTTTGTCAAAAGAAAGTGTGTGTTGTCAGTTGTGGATAAACTGTGCTCTAAGCTGGCCTGCTGTTCTTCTGAATCAGGCTACGTTTACGAAGCACTGTTTTCTTACACTTCATCTGTCATTTAATATCTTTAGAGGATTGAAAAATGATGGTTTAAATAAAATTATTGAAACTGATTTCAGTGAAATACAATGACCTATGAACTACGTGTCAGATAAGATGGATTATTTTTTTTCTGGCCTTAAAAGTTGTGAAACTGTGGAGTGAATAGCATATGCAGTCTGACATTGCTGTGTACATCATGTTAATTGTTGGAGCTGTGTTTGCCCATCTGGCACCCTGCATACTTTAGTAACTATAAATAGTTACTCCAAATACAATTTTTATTAAAAATTTACTGTGCAGATTTTCTAGCCTGAGACTTAGTAAGAAGAGCTTTAAAATAATTTCCTTCTCTTGAAAATTAATTGATATTCATCTCATGCCAAAAGATCAACATGGTAAGTATCTAAACCACTGATAACTGCTTAAAAGCTATCTTATTATGGGCTGAATTGGCAAAATGACAAGGATTTGTTTTACTTTTTTATATACATGCATTCTTTGCATCTCAATTGATGTCTCTGCTTAGCAAGATATTTGATTCATGTGATGGATACAGAGATCCCAGGCTAACTTGAGGAAACTGTCTCATGATTGATTGTAAATCCAAAATGTGCCTGTGACCAAATACAGAGACATGAGTTAGAGAGACTCTGGCAGAAAATTTACTCAAGTTCTTGCACACTCAGAGGATTCTCACAGCAGCCTCTGCACACCCTTGAGCTAACAACCAGAGGATGCATCCCCAGATTGCTTTTTCCAATTGTTTTGTCCCTTAGGTGGGACAAATTTCTGCAGCAACTTTCAGACTAAAGAATCTTTCCAAACTCTGTATGATTACATAGTTTATTATGGCTGCAAAGAAGCATTTCTGGAGGACTCTTGCAAGCTGAGCATTTTCAGACAAGTAGAAAATTTTACAAGTAGAGTCTGGTCTTCCCTTGCAGGTGTCATATATTACCATCATCTCTGTATCAGACATGCAAGTGACCAGTCACACCTTAAAACTGTGTTCAATCGCTGTGCAAACTCCACCAGAGAGTTTTGCAGACAATAGTTTGAATATTGGAAGCAAAGGATTTGGATAAAATTGAAAAGTTGCTGTTTCCATGTTCTGCTTTTTAACGTGGAACAATACTACTAACTGGAGTCAAATAGGTCTTTACATCAGCATAACCAGTGTTGTAAAATCTAGAGTTTTCTAAAAACATTACCTCCTGAATCCGCAATTGCAGAAGAACCTCAATTTTCTAGGTCAGTGTTGCAGAGAGAAAAGAGAAAATACAGTGTGGACATAAATCTGGAAGCAATTCCCCACTACTTTAAAACCAGGACAGCATCCTTGCCTTTAGAATTTTTAAAAATTCACTTTGTTAACCTTTGTTAATCACTAAACTGTTTGGAGGCCCCACCAATAGAGAAGCATTGTATGTGTAGACTGAAGTGTGAATGGCTTTAAATTGTTAGATCAACCTCACAATCTCAATATATTCAGCTGAAGCCAACTACAGCTGGGACAGAATAAATCATCAGTGAAATAGTTACTTAACGCATGAAAGAAGGCAAATAGTTCCTGGTTTCAGTCAGACTGGAAGAGAAATTCAGCCAGTTTTTGAAAAACCAAGTGAATCTCCTAGGCTCTTCCAAAAGCAGATTTGTTCTAGTTGGAAATTCTTTGCACAAGCCTACAGGTTAGTGTGGAAGAAACACATACATGGACCTAGATGATATTTCCAACCTATTTAAAGCTTTTAGAAATTGTAAACTTCAAGCTTCTACTTCTGGGCAGTGGCAAACACAATTTCCAGAAGAGCATTACATTTGAGATGCTTGGCCCATGGTGATCCTTAAAACTGAGATTAATTTAAAAGAAGAAAATGAGTCAAAAGTTTTAAATATGTCTTTCCATGACACCATGTAGCAGGTGCATTTCAAGCAGCATATGATGTGATACTTCTTTCTATGTTATCTGTATGGTTCACAGAAGTGCTTAAATAGTGCCCTAATTCAATTTATGTGAAAAAAAGTGTTTGACCAAGTTTAGGTATGGCTTTAAACAAGCACTAGTTTGTACTGCAGATAGTCACCACCACAGGCCTTGTGACTGAATTAAGAGCTAACCGCTAGGAAAATGCAAAAAGACAGGTCTGTCAATCACGTGAGCTCTCTGTAGCCTGGATGTCAGAAACCAGACAGCAAGGAAAGCATTTCTGTCCACTTGAGATGTATATCCCCAAGCCTTCCCCAAACAGTAGCTGAGAAGCAAGGCACTGAAGGTGTTTTATCCCACAGCTTCCACTGTGATGGGAGCAACATTTCTCCTCTTTCAACTGAGTTCCTTAGCAATGAAATTGTTTGTGTCACTCTTCGTCTTAAGTGCTATCCTTGGGACACAAATGAGTTTTGCAGTCTTCTGTATGCCACAGACCAAATTCCAGAGAATAGAGGTGAGCAGCAGAGAACAGGTAATGTGAGATAAAATCATTCATATTCTGCTCAGAGCACTTCTGTCCTTTTGCTGGATTCTTCAGAATTAATAATGCTAACTTCTAATGTAAATGGCTGCCCTTTCTGGTGGTCTGTTTACTAAAAAATCCCCATCCCTTAAAAAATGAGTAAGGAATATATCTCTGTCCCCAACTTCCATTATTTAGCGTTGAACTGAGTTGAGTCAAGAACAAAACTGTGGATGTGAACAGGTTTTAGAGCTTAAATTTAAAGTTAATGATCTACTTATATCCATAATTCATTGAATTTGCATGACAAAACCCCTAGCCTAAGGATTATTTATTTAAAAGCGCAAATGCCCTAAACTCTGCAAGACCATGTAACAAAGTGAAGACAGGATCAAAGATAGCTTTGCACTTGGGCAGGTTAACAACTAGCAGTCTCACAGGGGAAGTAAGTGATTTTAATTTCTAAGAAAGTATCTGTGGATCAAAAATATTCACAGTGAAGATCTAGTGGGAAATCGGAACTGTTGTAGGAAAGTTATAAGTGGAAAAATGCTAGATTTTATCACTCATTCTGGCACAAACAGGAGAGTGGTGAAGCAGCATAGACCAGGACTGTCAGAAACTGCTCTCCCTTGAGTAGTCTGAAGAGTTATTATAACCTCTTTCCTCTAGTACTGTTAAAGCTACACTTCTGCATTTCTTCCCTGAAATTAGTCTTTTTTATTTTTTTTCTCTTTATCATCAGAGCTTGTGTCAGTACATTTGAAGAAAAGTTACTCCAGATTTTTAATGTGTGAACAGTTCTTCCGTGTTGGGAGTTTTGGGTTGCCTGCATATATACATCTCCAGGCATGGAAAAATAAGCAGAAAAGTGTCCAAAAAATATGCTGACCTCTGCAGTCAAATACGATAGCCTTGTATTTTCAAAGCCGTATTTTTTTGAATGCTGTAGTCTAATAAAGTTTTAATTGCAGTCCTGCTCCTCTAAGTGAAAATCTCTTTAGAGTAGATATTGCTTTTAGATTATAATTTTACATATATATGTACTGTAGTATCAATAAACTTATATTTGTCTCTCTTTTTACAAACACAGTCTTGAACAGTGAAAATGCGTTGTTTTTTAACTGGGATCATAGAATCATAGAATCATAGAATGGCATAGGCTGGAAGGGACCTTAGAGATCATCTAGTCCAACCTCCCTGTTTTGGGCAGGGACGCCACCTCTCGACTAGACCTGACAACACATGGGGACCGAGCGGGAATCAAACCCGCGACCTCGATGTTGGTCCTTGTTGCCAGCACCGTGCTCAAACCACTGAGCTAACCAGCCCCCTATTATATTCCTCGTTATGATGGACTGAGGTGACTAATCTAGTTTAGCAGTCATTTATAGTATCATTTCAAAGGAAAGAAAAAGACAACCTTTACTCTTTTTTTTCATTTCTGAAAATCTTGATTTCTTTTTTTTGTTTGACATTTTGTGTTTAACAATGCATTTTACTTCTGAATTTTCCAGTCTGGTATAAATACTGTTGATTAGTGCTGAAACATTGCCAGAGAAGCTTGTAGTAGATGGGCTGTGCCATGTTTAAATGCTCTGAATAAATCTTCATAACATGGGACCCACTCTTCCTCAGCACATCTTCCACTGAAGCTGCTGAAAAAGAGAAGCACTGATCATATGTGAGACTAATGCCAGAGGTTTACTGTTATGTATTCTAAGAAATATAATTATCCTTTTAAAGAACTGTACCTGATATAACTTGGGATTTTTTATAAGTGACTGCACATCATATAACGGTGTGATTTTTTCTTTTTGCCATGTATAAGACTTATGGTCTTAATTCACCAAGACTGCTAAAAGACTGATAATTGCTAAATGTCTTCTATTACTTCCTTCCTTTCCTCTTGTTATCCTGCTTTGATTTAAAGATAGTCCCAGTGATCATTTGGCTGAAGATCGTGTAATATATTATAAACGGGTATTCTGAATCAAATGGGTTTATTTTTTTCTCAAGATCGTTAATGTATCCACTGGCACTTCCAAAGGATTAGCTAACCCCATTAGAAGAACTGACATACTTTTATAACACTTTGGTTGAAAATACATTTACACAGTGCAAAGATCAGGAGAAAGAGGAAGCTATGAGAAGTGTTAGATTAATAAATCTATCTACCCTTTAATTAATAAATCTATCTAGCCTTTTTGGGCTATTATTTTACAAGCTAATCTTTGATTTTGTCCTTTAATTTGAACAAAGTCGGTCTGAATCAGCAACACTAGCTTGTGGATCTGTACAAGTCCTTGTAAGGGTAGCATGACTCTGAAATTAAAATATTTCCTTGGCTGTTTCTATTCTTTTCAGCCGCTTTCACAAAATCAAGAGCTGTTTCCAGAAAAATAAAATAATTAACGCAGTGAAAGTAAGAACATAATGTGACTGCATAAATATTGTTTTTCAAACATCCAGACTTTTCATTCTTACCATCAGATATCTGCGGAGTCTTAATCAATTGTCATGAGTGGGAAGTGAGAAAACAACTGTTAAAATATGAACGGTCAATAATGCTTTTCAGCAACACACCAGCTAGCCTGTGGTTTTATTAGTGAAAACAGCATAGCTGGTAATAATCACAGGAAGTTTGGTGAAAAATCTATGGTAGACAAAGTGCTCTATTTCTGTTTCCTGTGGAAACTCTCTTACTCAGTGCTTACACTCTACTTTTGTGTTACTCTGCCCCTTTTTCAGGGACAGGCTTAATCTGCCAATTGCAGATGCACAAGGGCACGAGGAGGCATGAAGAACTAATGTTTAGGGATTGCACAGGTGAGGTCTCAGATGCCTTTGAGGAGGTTTTCTGTCCTCTGCATGAACAGTAGAAACCTCTACCAGCTACAACAGACTAGATGTTGAAGAGTAGCTGGCATTTACTAAGCCACATAAAAAGTAATCAAGTG
>NW_009710620.1:0-4951 GCF_000703405.1 Apaloderma vittatum | reverse complement strand
GGTCCCTTCCAGCCCCTGACATTCTGTGATCTTTGGTAGATTATATATACACCATCATGCATTAAACTACTTTCATGCATACACTGTTATTTTTCCATCTTACTGCAATTGTTTGTGTTTAGTAAGAGGCACTTTAAAGGCCATTTATCTTCCACTCTTATTTGCAGCCTGAAACAGAAGGGAAGTCTTTCCATGGATTTATATCAGCTTAAACAATCAAGTATAAAAGATAATAAGTTAATTGAGTCAGCATGATTCTCTACTCTAAAAAGAGCATTTTTAACTGATATGACCAAAGCAAGTTTATTCCAACGCATTCTACTTTCCTCAGAAAACAAGTTTGCATCAATATTAGGGAAAAGTATTTTCGCACAGCAACATTGTTGACTGTGGTTTTGCTAAGGTGCTCCACCTGCAGATGAACATAGTGGCTGCTAATTTTTTTTCAGAATATCATTTTTTTGTCTTCATTGCTCTTTGTTTTGTTGTGCTGATTTCAGCTTAGTGAAACACCATGTGAGAGCAATACTCGGACCTCATGCAAGAGTCTCACAGCAGCATCCTCTACACAAAGATCAAAACAGAATATTTGAAGATCATAGAGAAATCAGCGATATTTTTGGGGTTTTTTTTCCCCAGTCAGCATTGTCTAGTGTTTGCACCATGAGATGAAAAGTGCATGAAACACCCAAAAACCTCAACTGACTCCTACTTCCAGTTTTTATAACACTGAATTTCTTCTGATGCACGTTTTTCCCAGAGATGGCATATCCCCTGAGATCGTTCTTTAACAGCAGCCCCCTAAATGATGCTTCCATTGAATTAACGCTTCTGATGCTTGAGCACAGTTTCTACACTTCACAAATTTTGTACAAAAACATGAACTGCTAAGGCGCTCCTGATGCCAAGCTTCCTGTTGCACTCTTGAGTTTCCTCAGCATCTAGAGAATAATGGAAACTTTGCAAACTGTCAGCTATTTGTTTGATAACTGTCATATGCTTCAGGAAGATGTATTGTCAATAGTTGTCATCTCAGAAGAAATGTTTAACAAGAATGCATGTTTGTTTAGTAAAACTACTGAAGGCTTGGAAATTGAGCGCTCTCATAATACACAGCACGTACAGAGCCCAACAGGACCTCATCCACCAGATTTGCTTCTCTCTATAGATGTCTCAAGCACAGCACTCTCAAGGTTTTATGAAGTTTTTTCTCAGGCCTTAATCTGATGCAAGTAGCAGATTATTATTTTTTTCAACTAGCCAGAAATTGCTTGTTTTACCATTTGCTTCACTGCTACAATATTTATGGCTTGAAATCATAATATCCACACTGTTCCTTTTCTTCAAACATTTGCTTCCAGTTCTTTACACTCTGTGTGACACTCTTTAGTGGCTTCACCGTACGTTCCATTCTCACAAACCAGCTTCACATTTAATTAAATGTACATCTTTTTTGCATCTAAACAGCAAAGTTTTATTGTCAAGTTTGTTTTGGCAGGGAGGGAGCATGGTGGAAGAAAACTAATTACAAATTGCTTCTTAAGTAAAAATAAAAAAAAAGCCACCACAGTCCACCAGTGAGCCTTCTAGAGCGGAGTAACAGAGGAGAAGGTGATTGTTTCAATGCAAAGCACAGGAAAGCATTATACTGGATAGTGCTTATACTCATATCTCTTATGAAGCACCCATACTTACAGATTTTTATAGTACACTAGCTTATCTTTTCTTGCCAATAGCCTTCTCCTCAAAACAATGAGGAAACTTCAAGAAGCACACTGGTAAACAGAGGACAGATTACTCCCTACCTATGGAGAGAGTAAGTTCCTTCAAAGCTTCAGAGAACGTCATCCATTTTCTAAGCACACCCTCTTTTCCAGTATAGTCCTTATCTTACACATTTTTCCATTCCAGGGAAGAAATACCAGGTAGTTTAGCAGGCTCAGGTCTATCCCTATCAAGAAATTTGCCACTGCACATCCCCAGAGTATCTTCCAGCACCCAAGCAGATCTACCTTTAAGCCTTACATATTTTTCAAGAGCCCTGAAAATAATTCACTTCTACACCCTAGCAAGCTTGCAAGCCCTGGTCCCGCATTCTATGCCTTCCTGTCTTATCACCTAAAAGCTTCCTTACCCAACATGTTTCTCTAGCATGCAGATCACCTCCCTTATTACTTGAGCCAATAAACCCAACGTTCTGCTGATTACACAGAGAAAATGCCATAGATAGAAGTAAATAAATCTTTCTTTCAGCTACAGCATTACCCTGCCAGCACAGAATCCTCTTTACTCCCCAGAACTGGTGAGCCCCTCCTCCCCCTTATTTGTCTGCACCTGTCCAATTAGCACATCATTAAGAAACACACCTGCAGTGGCTTTACTTCCACCCACTGCACTGTAACCATTAACTCTCTGTGGTACCTTACATGAATAGCATCCTCTGCTTCAAAGCCACCAAGACCTTTTCTTGCTGGTTTTATTTTTTTTTAGATATTAACTGAGAATTAACCTAGGCTGAGGCTCCCACTGTAATAATTATATTGTAACTTAAATTTACACCTGAGTAACATTTGAAATTCGTGTTGGTGTCAGTGAGGTGTCAGCCTGGTACTATGGGCTCTTCTGCAAGTTGTGTATGTCTTGGACACAGATCGTCCTAGATGTTTCTAGAAAAGAGGGAATTGCACCATGTGGAGGACAAAGACACAGGCACCTCTAGGTAGAGCAACATGAATTTTTTTTTCATTTGAGTTATTTTGCACAAGACAACACTATCTTAAATGCATAGACAATTGGAAAGGACAACAGTCCTGGATGATTAATCTCACAGGCAAAAAAAATAATTAAGATATTCTCTTTGTACTGCTAAGGACATGTAAGTAGAGTCATCTCTGATCTTTCTTTTGCTTTATGTTTTTGCTGGTATAGCCTCTGAGAGGCAACAGCCAAGGGAATTTGTAACAGTAAAACCTGTGCCAGATCACATCACGGTTGACATTGTACGTCCAACAGCGGCTTCCTGCTAAATGCTCCAGGCAAAGACAACAACAGAAAGCTCCAACCCAAACGTTGCTCCCGGTGGGCAGTCCCTTGTCCTTTAGCTGCAAAAAAATATCAGGATCACAAAGAAATCAAGGGCACCACTGCGTAAAACTGTATGAGGACTCAGCTGACTGAAATTCTTAATAAAACTCCCAGTGTCTTTCATGAAGCAGGTTTAGGCCAAGCTCCCAGCCAACAGGAGTGGGCTTCTCCTTTCAAGGCATGCCTGGAGGACATATCGCTCTTTCTAATATTCCTACAGGAGAAATGTCTTCTGAGATCTTTGAGCAATTTTGTGCCCTAAAGCAAGTTCAGCTCATTGTGCAGATGAACACAGGATCTCCTACTCTCCTTTTATTAGGATCTGTTCCTCAAAAATTAACTATTTGATTATTTTGCCCCCAATGTAGAGAGTTTTGCAGGTTAACCACTACCTTCTTCTCGTTTTGGGCCTAAATTTTCTCCAAATTTTTTTAACATTATGTTATAATTGCCTAAAAAATATCATCTCCACAATGAATGAATTAGCCTTCCCTCTATATTTCTTAATTATCGCACAAAATTTTTTTGATAAATTAAACTGAAGTGAGTTCAAAATTTTCATGGGTTTATCTTCTGTTAAAGTTGTTTTCTGGTCAAACATATTCAGAGGTTATACAGTCAGCACCACTGTGATCATCGTGCCTGATTTGCTTTGTAACACAACATGTAAAAGTCCTCTGAATCAAGTATAGCATCTCTTTTGTTGTTTGTTTTGGTTTTTTTTTTTTGTGAGGCAGGGGAAGAGAAGAGGAAATTCTGATGTGATTTAAAAGTTTCCACAGTGGACAGAGAATCCACTGTCAGAGAATCCATCACAGCCCTCAGTAAGTAATTTCAGTGGTTCATTATCCTCTGTTACAAACCTACTTTTTAGCTTGAATCTGCCTAATTTCAACTTCTTGCTTTAGATTTTCTTATACTTTGGCAGACCGAGGACCAAGACATTGCCAGATTTCATTTCCCAGAGTAGGTGGTTGGGCAGGGTCGTAAGTCCTTCCTCTCACACTGGAGACTCCCGTTTTTCACTCAAGCTTATAGCTCTGCCTGGCTGCTTTCTCTGAAGCCTGCTCTTCCTTACTTAACCTCCCTAGAAAATTTCAGTCCCTGCCAATCTTTGTACCTTACATGGCTTTTATTTTTCTTCCAGATCACTGATAAAAGTGTTAAAGAACTTGGTTCGAGAAACATATTTTTTGCTTTGTATTAATTTGGAGATGTATCAGCTGGTTCCTGTCCAATCCATTTGGTGCATTTCATATCTTTCTATCCTCTTCATTAACAAATCTTGCAAAACCAAGGCTTCCTTACACAGCCCAAGTCCCTTAGTCACCGAAATACACAAACTCACTCAAAAAAAAAAAAAGGAAATCACGTTGCCTGGATAGAATCTGCTTTCCTTGCTTCCTGGTTTACTGTCATGAACTATACAACTCCTTCTAATTTCCCGTTAAGTAAATCTCTCATTAGCTATTGACTCAATATTATTTGTTTATTGTTACAAGAAAACAACCTGAAAAAAATTAAAGGTCAAACGTAGGTAGGAGACTGTGTGGAACAAGAACATCTGTTCTCATTAAAAGCATCAGTTTATTGCATAGAATTGATTGCTGGTACCGCGACGATATAACAGAGCTTCAGAGTGTAACCACCCAGCACCCCAACATTTTCACATCAGCACAGACCTTTTAAACAGCTGTGAGCAAAACGAAAATGCTTGTGCTTCTCTTTGCCTGTGTGAATAGCCTTTTCCAGCAGCGCAACGAACATGGACAGCAAGGGTTGCTTCTCTGGGAAATCAGGAAAAATAAGCCCCATCCAAAGCACAGCCTTTTTCTCTTTTTTTTAATTTTTTTTTCCCTCTGTGTGT
>NW_009710619.1:0-4110 GCF_000703405.1 Apaloderma vittatum | reverse complement strand
CTCGCCCGGCAGCTTTCTCATCCCCCCCGGTATTGCATCAAAATCTGAAACCCAGCTCAGCCTCCCTGCACTCCGATTATGACACCCGCGGAGGCCTCTCCTTTCTGCCTGCAGTGCTGAGAAGCAGAGTTATTTCTCTAAAACCGTGTGCTTACATGGGAAGATAAATCAAGGGGGGTTTTGCTCCATAGATAGTCTGCAACTGACTTCTGGTAGGAGGTCGGCTTTCGTATCAGTATCCTTATCAGGTGTGAATAAGTGAGACTTCACTTAATGTAGTCTGAAGTACTGGAACATTGGCAACTGCCAGGACTGAAGTTGGGCAACTGCATCCGGAGCTTTCCACGTTTGCTTTGTGAGCGCTATTTTGTTATTTCTTCCCCTGTGACTTTGTGCAGCCTCAGACCTTCTTTGCCTCCCACTTGTCAATGTCGTTTTGAAGATAATAAGATGATCAGATCAAAAAATGGCCTGAGACACCTAAAGCAAGATTTTAAGTGTGCCTTAGGTGTCTTCGCTCAAAAATAGCCTTATGGCTACCTGATTCAAGAAATAACTTGCACTCAGTGGCTACCTCCCTCTTCATCCACAGGGTTATCCGGTGTGCCTGCACACACTGATGCTTCAGTTTGGCAGTGTCTTCAATTACTGAAAACTGAACCTTATTAAAGCCTTTTATTAGATGTTGAAAGTAGCTGAACATTTTCCAACAGGATAATTTTTCAATTATTTATAGCTATATAACTTTTTAGATGTTTAAGGTGAATGCTTCAATGATTTTTTTTTTTTTTCCCCATGGACAGAAACTTCTTTGAATTTTGTCTTTTTTTCTTTTAGTCTCAGCAACGGGTTTTTTTCTCAAACTATATTTGAAAATATTTTCTTTGTCAAGCTATTGCATACCAAAGTTCTGGAAAGGAAGCATTGACATTTGGCTCTAAGCTGGGATACACATGGCTGGATACATGTCATGGGTGTTGTGAGGAGCCCAATGCTGTCCATGTGGTTTAAAAAAGAAAAGTAATACCTTTTTTAAAATTACATCTGCAGCACTTTGTCATTCTGTTTTCTAGTTCGTGGCTCATTCCACATGTCTCGTTTTTCTTCTCCCATTTCAACAGCTGTATCATCCTGTGTGCCCTGGTGTGTTGTATGTGAAGCCTGTCTTCCCTCTGCGTGTTCACTTTCTCTTATCCTGTTGCTATACTTTTGCTCATGTCTGTTTTCTCCCTTTGCTTTGTGCAGATGGATGTATTTGTAAAAGAGTCTCAGCAGATTTGCTGTCTGGTAGAGTTCAGCATGTGTCACTTCTCACTCAGACACTGAACATGGTGATGGTAGAAAAGAACATTCCGGGGGGTCCTGGTGGGCAGACAGGATGCCCATGAGCCAGCAATGTGCCCTCGTGGCCAAGAAGGCCAATGGCAGCCTGGGGTGTGTTAGAAGAGGGGTGGCTAGTAGGTTGAGAGAGGTTCTGCTCCCCCTCTACTCTGCCCTGGTGAGGCCACATCTGGAATATTGTGTCCAGTTCTGGGCCCCTCAGCTCAAGAGAGACAGGGAACTGCTGGAGAGAGTCCAGCGCAGAGCCACAGAGATGATGAAGGGAGTGGAACATCTCCCTTATGAGGAAAGGCTGAAGGAGCTGGTTCTCTTTAGCTTGGAGAAGAAGAGGCTGAGGGGTGACCTCATTAATGTTTATAAATATGTCAAGGGGAAGTGTTAGGCGGACGGAGCCAGGCTCTTCTCAGTGACGTCCAATGGTAGGACAAGGGGCAACTGGTGCAAGCTGGAGCATAGGAGGTTCTGCAAAAACATTAGGAAAAACTTTTTCACTGTGAGGGTGACAGAGCCCTGGCACAGGCTGCCCAGGGAGGTTGTGGAGTCTCCTTCTCTGGAGATATTCAAAACCCGCCTGGATGCGTTCCTGTGTGATCTGCTGTAGGTGATCCTGCTCTGGCAGGGGGGCTGGACTAGATGATCTTTCGAGGTTTCTTCCAACCCCTAACCTTCTGTGGTTCTGTGTGATTCATTCCACAAAATCTTTTACTGTTTAAGAACTTCACGTTTAAAGGGCTACTAGATTTCATACTAACGAAAGCTGCTACTGCAGGTTATCACAGTATGGCACTGTTTGTCATACAGCATCATATGTCTTCACTTCCAGGTATTACTAGAGGTGAATACAAGAATGTAGAATATCGTATGTCCCCATTAAATTAGTTGCAGATAGAAGCAACTCGGTTTACTTGATCTCCATGATGTACAGTATAGTAGGTCCATTCTTTTTGAGCCTTTCTTACTTAGTGAACAGGTTTTTTACAGTCTTATTTCAGTATTGTTTAGAATTTTCCTTTGTTTTGCTATCCTATCTCGGTTTTTATTTAATTTTTATTCATGTAATACTTTTTCATTTCTAACTTATTTTTTCTGCAATACAAAGGGATTTTTCTCCTTGCTTTCTGCCTTATTTGTCCTCGTCATGCAGGAACCTAAACGTAGCAATGCAAATGAAAGATACAACATTAAAAAAACCCAACCAAACAAAAAACCCCAAATAAACCCCAAACAAAAACCCCGAAAAACCCAAAGCCCCCAAAACAAACTGTAGGCACAGTATCTAATGAAAAGTTAAACAAGGAGGAAAACTGAGTATGTGCAAAATGTCGAAATGGTGACTAGCCTTTACCAAGACAAAGTGGAGCACTTTGTAAGTAGGCTGCTCATCTATTAAACAAAAACAGAAACTAAAAAAAAATAAAATAGAACCACCAAAGAGAAATAATTCTGATTATGATAGCAGGGGTGGAGAACATACATCACTGCATCTGTGGTGCAGGCAGACAGCATGGGATGGTAGGCTGTCCTCTTCTTGCCAGTCAAAATCGTAGTGTAGCTGATGGGCTTTTACCAGGATAATGTCTGCTCCCGCACCCCCATTTTAAGAAGTAAAATTGGTGGTAACTTCAGTCTTCTTGGAAATTAGGTCAGGATACAAATGTGTCTTAATTTTTATTCTTGCTATGTTTTGGTAATGTTTTCAGGGACTATTTGTCAGAATGCAGAGTGCAAAAATATTTCAGCATAGCTAATTCTTTGAACATGAGTTTTAACAGACTTTTAACACACACTGGATTTTGATCTCTCGTCCCTTGGCCATAGTTATCTGCAGCAGTGGTAACAAGTTTCATTTTAGACAACTGGTAACAAGGTTTCATGCAAACTTGTGCAATTCTGCAGGAACCCATCTCTTCGTTGTTGCTTTTTGTGTGTGGCTGGCAGCTTTGATTACCAGAACATTAATGCCTTTTCCAGAGCCCCAAATTTGTGGAATTTTTTTTGTGTTGTAGAGGTGAGAATGCCTCCTGCCTTAGGTTAAATTGCAGGGATGAGAGTGAGAGAGATTAGTCAAAAAGAGGCAATTCATAAAGCAGAAAGGTGGATTGGTGTGCCTAACTGGATTGTCTAAGTCCCCTGGGGTATTATATCTGCTTAACAGAGCGAAATAAAAGGTAATAGTTTTGATATGGAAAGTAATGTGTTTTTAAGACCCCTCAGTCTTTTTTGTTTAAACAATTTAAACTGTTCAGCAAATACTACTGATACTGTACTTGGTTTTCAGGTAGAAATGGAAATGATGCTTTTTATTTATTGAATTTATTTGTTTATCCAGTATTGTTTCTTAGTTTTTTGAACTATTGTTACTAGCCACCATCTCTTCTCCTGCAGAGAATTGCTGCAAGGAGATTTTGAAGTTAGCTCTACTTGGATGTAATCGCTATGTCCAGATGGGATTCTTAGCTGGCTCTTGAATGCCAAAAAGTGTTTCAGGTAAAATACACCTTGGATAAGATTCATCAGGCATCTGAAAATGTGGTATCTAGAGTTTGAGCCTCATCTTTGGTTTAACTGTGGCAGCACACAGATTGGTGTCTGGCATGGTGGGACAAGGCTTCATTTCTGGGCAACATAGGTCCTTCTTGTGTTCACTGTGTGCAGGTTCCAAGCCAAATTTCTAAGTAAAGATATGGTGTGCTTTACATCTCTGTTAATATGTGCTGCTCCTGGGCAATCTTGAACTAAATTCTATTATATGACTTAGGTAATTATTTA
>NW_009710618.1:0-17187 GCF_000703405.1 Apaloderma vittatum | reverse complement strand
CCCAGATCCTCCTTCTGGCCCTTCTTATTGACAGGCATCATGTTGGCCAATCTCCAGTCACCTGGGACCTCCCCAGTTAGCCAGGATTGATGTCAAATGACAGAGAGAGGCTTAGCCAGTTCTTCCACCAGCTCCCTCAGCACCCTAGGAGGAATCCCAGCCAGACCCATGGACTTGCTGAGATGTAACTTGCACAGCAGTTCATTAACTACTTCCTCCTGGATTACAGGAGGGCTATTCTGTTCCCCATCCCTGTCTACCAACTCAGGAGCCCAGTTGCCCTGAGGACGGACAGTCTTCTTGTTAAAGGCTGAGGTAAAGAAGGTATCAAGTTACCTCAGCCTTTTCCTTATCTTCTGTTACTGTGTTCCCTCCCCCATCCAATGAGAAATGGAGATTTTCCCTCACCCTTCTTTTGTTATTAATGTATTTATAAAAGCAATTTTTCTTACCCTTTACAGAGATGGCCAGATTAAGTTCTAACTGAGCTTTCACTTCTCTAATTCTCTTTCTGCATGACTAGTTTGGAAGGAGTAGGTAACAATTCTGGAGTGCTTTGGATAGAGTGTTATTCTGGAACTCGATAATACTATCGATGATTACTTTGGAGTTTTCTTTCCATTTTGTGCTTGGAAGTTAAGTGTTTTCACAGCTCTGAAAGAACTTTTGAGCTTGCTCAATGCTTACCACCATTTAACTGCTGTGACAGACGATGCATTTGCTATAGGGTAGGTGACTAATGCATTAGTAGTGAGTGTGTATCTTTAATGGTGAAGATGAGAGAAAATCTAAATTGCTAAAATTTAAAACCTGGGAAATATGTTAGATAACACTCACAAACACCCTTAGCATGTAACATGGATATGGCTATATAATCTTTTTTATGATTTTTTTTTAACTTTAGATTGAATTGGGTTTATCTTATCTTTTACTGAAGATGGTTGTAAAACACTCCATCCTGTCTATCAAGGCAGCTTAAATTGGAATAGCAGTAGTAGAGTAGTAAATTTAAAAGCTTGTTAAATGTTACTGATTATATAGTAGATATTAGATCAGCACAACTGGCCACAAGTACACAGAAATTAAAAATTTCAGTTACTTCTGCAACATTCATGGAAGTAGCCATATTGGAAATTAATAAAATGTGGTAGTAGTCTACTCATAACATAACCACTCTAAGAAATTTCAATATCACCCACTCTTGTGCTTTCACAAAGAACATTAGGCTGATAATTTTATGAAGTAAAATATTTATGACAGTAAAGTGACCATTTGTACAAGACCACGGCTGAATCAGATTCTTGTGTCAACTATTACATGCTTATGAATAGCAAGTAATACTAAACAGCTGCTGCATTGACAATATATGAGATGTGTGCTGCAAATCGTTGGTGTTTGAAGACTGTCATGTCCTGCCTAGGAGAGGGGGGCCAAGTGACTTAGATTTGTAATTCCACAACTGGGCGGACAGCAGTGAGACAAGTCTCAAGGCCCACACACAGACATTTATTGATTTCTCATAGCGTACGGATCAGACTCATGATAATTACTTTTAGTTACATGACACATTAGGGAAGGCAATATACTATGACTTAATGAAAACCAAGAAAATGCTAGGTATACAACAAACTGCAGCAAGCTGCATTTTACTTCATGATAACAAGGGAAAAGGACAACAGCAAGTTATAACAGGCAGTATCATACTTAATGATTACAAGATCGAAACTACAAACTAAGCAAGCAGTATGATAGGCCTTGCTTTATTTAGTGAGAAAGTGGAAAGGGAAAGAAAGGGGGAGGGGGGAGGGAGGAAAGCGATACAGAGATCCAGGCTCCTGCGCTGGTCCTGCCAACAAGGGTTCAAGGATGACGTCATCCTTACTACTTCTCCTGCACTACTTCTCTTCTTCATCTCTGTCTATATCTTCTCTTCTTCTTCTTCTGTCTGTTGTCTCCTGTCTCTTGTCTTCTGCTTTATGTACATTTTTTCTACATGTCGATATATATATTATATATACAGTAAGGAAGTAGGGAATTTCATTGTTTATAACCATATACAATTAATTGCCTTGTCTCCATGGGATATATGCCACGAGGCAAGGTCAACCTGCTTTTGCAAGATTCCTTATCTCATGCATATTCAGAATAAGGCTGTTTGAGGCATCTCTTTCCTGCTTCCCTCTACCATGTTCCATTTGGCACTTATCAGTTTGCTGCACAGGATCAGAAACTGGTCTTACTTTTGACCAAGCTGAGGGTTTGTAAAATGGCAAGAAATGTTTAGGCAAACATTCATGCATCTATCCTCTACAAAGATCTAAGCAAAACAGTATTTTGGTTATGGTTAGCAAAGAACAGTGTTCAAAGTAGTAAAAACTTGTTGAAAAGTAAGAGGAAATTCTGTAATTTACAAATTCCTAGGGTTTAAAGCGTGAATGCTTTCTGCCTGTAATATTCTTAGATAAATCTGGGAGGGCATTTTTGGCTCTGTCCAAGTGATAGTTCTTCTACAGCTCCTTCTACATCCTGATGTAAAATAGTTTTATTTAAGCTATGACTATTAAAATTAGGAAGTCATATTCACATTCTCACTTAGTGCAAAACGGCTGTTTTCTTCTATTTACACTATGATTATTACCTATAAGTCAGTTTGGGTTGATGTAACTGAGAAAACATTTGGTCTTTGTTCAGGACAGCAGTAGAGTTAATGAGGTTCTGTAGAGCTGAAAACCAGAGTGTTAATGACTATATATTTGAGCAATTTCTTCCTGAAGAAAAACCATTTCTCTTTTTGTCCTAAGAAAAAAAGAGGCTTGAAGAAACCATATGAGGTCTATTGGTTGTTTTAGCTAATTGAAGAGAAACCTAAGATTTAAGCTGGTATTTTCTCAGGAAATCAGCAAAACCTTATATGTGTCTTGGCTTTGATAGAGTTATTTAATATCAGCAACATATTACAGTACAGTAAATATTTTATGCCTCACAGAGAAAGAAATGTATTGTAACTTATGACATATATACTAGCACTGCATGACCTCTTTGTCAGACTTTATACTAACATAAAAAATAAACTACTTAACAGATTCTCTATTGTTCATCTCAGGCGTTTATTTCTTTTACATGTTTTCATGAAGACATTAATTTTCCAAAATTATTCTTCCTGGAATATTTTGAAGTGTCTTCAGAAATCAGCAGTTATCAATCTAACACTTTGCACTTCCTGGAAACCTGACCTATTTCACTTTATTTGAGGAGTCCTTTTGGTATGCATGAGCTATATATGTACTTCTGGGAATCTGTCAGGAGTTGGACTAGATGGTCTTTCAAGGTCTCTTCCAACCCCTAACATTCTGTGATTCTGTGATTAAATTTGTGTATAACTTAGGTATGCACACTGGGACAGATAATACTGTACCCTTTATTTAGTTCTATTTAGTTTATTTATTATTGTTGCAAAGACATTTTAGAAGATTACTCTTCTAAAATTTTTGCAGATTAAGTCAATCCATCACTTTTTAAAAGTACTTTTTACAATTCTAATTCTAAAGTATTGACTTTTTTAATTGTAGGGTTTGTAGGAGACTATTAAACTACAAAAATTAATTTTAGCATAATAAGAATGTATTTCACAATCCATGTCAAAGTGATTCATGCAAAAAACCTGATACTGCTGTAATCTGTACTTGTAGGGGCAAATTTGAAAGTCACACAATAGATCAGAAGGTTATGTTCCACATGAATGTCTGCATATAGCAAATATTGAATTTATTTTGTTCCAACAGTATGCATGTGATCTTGAATGCCTTTGTAACAGGAAACTTAAAGTCATCCTGTCAAGAATTTGAAATTCAATTTTATTTTGTCTCATTTTTTCTTGACCAACATTTCTTGGAAATTTCTGTTATCAACCTGGATATATACTGTTTTTCTCTTTTTTAGCTATTATTTCTTAATAGAAAAGAAAGTGAAAGGCTTTGTGCATGGAAGCATTAATGGCAATCTTGTGATTCAGTGAGAGGTTAGATCTGAAGACCTCAGCAGATACAGTTAGATGCTGTAGTTTTTCTCTTTCTTTTTGACTCCTGGCAGCAGCAGATTTTTTTATGGTTTTTAATCCGTTTATACTTTCAATCACATGATACATGAAGCTTGATATATTGAGCATATGAAACCCTTTTTTGATTTAAATAGGCGCTGTGACAAAAGAGCTAGCTCTATAACTGTGTCCTGTATGAGATACAAGCCCAGTCAATGTTAAAATTTTCTCCCTGTCCTCCTTGGTTTTCTTCCTGTTTGTCAAAGACTCAGTAAGTAGATCTTGTTTTGATTTATATCTTCTGGTTTTATGCTGGAATGTCAGGCTAGACCTCAGAACAGGTGGTTGATGTCCTCGCAGTTTTAAACTGTTAAACCCACAGACGTACTAGAGTGGAAGACCATATAAGCCCCCATCTGGCTATCAGTGATATTACTGGAGCCGAGATTGTGGAATTTCATGGATGCAAATACTAATTGAGGTAGAATTTTTCTGATACTTCAGCAAAAATTCTGAAAAAATCTCATCAGAAGCCCTTGAAGTTTCTTTTGTTACAGCTGTATTTTCCAGAAAAGCTGGAAATACAAACACTCAGTACAAACATTTCCTGCAGCTGATTGCCTGTTGTGTTCTTTCAGCAGCTGTAGCTAAAATTAAGAGTACTCTGTTTCTGTAAAAGAATTATCTCACTAATTTTTAAACTATTTCTATTGTCTCTGCTTTTTGTTTGTTTGTTTTATGTGGGTATTTTTAAGCAGCAAATGTAAGGAAATGGTAAGTATCATGGGACTTAAAATGAGTATTTTCAGGAAAATGTATGTGTTACTCCATTACTCAATATTGAGTTCTGGTGTCCACTAGAGCAAAAGTGGCGTTATATAACTACAAGAAAGAGAGACAAAGGAATGTGTTATTAGTTCATCATGGAAGATTGCTGTGAGTACATGCCTGCATGGGCATGTGCTTAATACTTGCAAAGCATATGCAAAGCATCTACAAAGATAGGTCTTTAAACCTCTCAGGAGCATAAACTGTATGGCCATATAGGCTTAACCTGGGAAAAGTCTAGTACATCTGAAAAACAAGCAAACAAAACAACAACTTATGTTTAAATTCTGCAAATTGGTATGGTTTATTCTATATCATAAACCATCTAGTTAAGCTAAAAGTTACTTTGTGTGAGTTTTGAATAGAACTAGAGACCTGACTTTGCAGTTTGAAACTCTCAGAGCAAGCTGAAGTGCTTATTTCTATAATTTCCTGGTTTGATTTAACACAATAGTGTTAAGAGTTTTGAAAATATCCTTGTCTTATAACAGATAATTCTCCTCATCATTCCCTCAGAAACTCTCAGTTTTGCATACTTTTTCTGCTCACTCTCTCCCCACAAGTTACTTCCTTGCCACTGCCCCAACAGTGCCAGGAGTGGCAAAAGGATCTTCAGTTACTTTCAGTCAAGATACTCTTTCAGGATAGCAAAGACTTTCTTTTCATATTGGTAATACAGATAAACTTGTTCTTGTACTTGGTGTCTTCTGTCTTTTATTAGGGATTATGTTAAAATTAATGTGGAAGGAGATATTTCCATGACTACATAGCTAATGCAAACTGTTGAAGAAGAGTTTACATGATGAGAAATGCACAACTAATGTTTTGGCAGAAATGCAGGTTTGAGATCTACATTAGAATAGTAATATGCATTTTGTGTATTAGGCATGTTATCCCATGATGTATATCTAACTAATAGGAAATTTTATTTAGGCCTGCAAACATAAAAGAATCCTAAAGCATCAGTGCCAAATAACAACATGTACTGAATGCAGGAGGAAAAGTCCTCCAACACCCAAAGCTGTCACAGACTTTCTAGCAAGAATGTTATCGAACATGTTGATGACTTGCATGTGTAGTTAAGATGGCTGGCAATGTTTGTCTGTCTGAAACTTCTGATTCTGGAGGTTCCTCAGCACAGAAAAACGGTAAAAGATAACAGTTAAAACTGCTGGATAAATTATGTGTAATTTATAGAATCAACAGAATTTATACCAAAAGTATAATCCAAAATTAAAACAATTTTTTAATGTTTGAATGTATGTATTTGTAAAATAAATACATAAATAGAAATATCCTGTCATAGTTGATTAAAACAATTTCAAGAAATTCATACCAGATAGAAAACTGTTGTATTTTGCTAACTAGCAATAGTACTATATAAATCTTGTATTTCACCTCCATGAGATGTTCATATATTTGTTATATGATATTTAGTTTTCATACCTGGCCAAACAGATGTTTCAAACACACAGAATACTAACTTATGGATGACCTACACAGTGTTAAGTCTGTCTGCAAACACCTTTTCAGCCTTGATTATTCTTGCATGTCGGTAGTTCTGCTGATGTTCCATTAAACTCAGATGCAAGTAAAACTTTCAAGTCCCCATACAAGTGTTTCTTGCGTGGGATTTTATTCTACCTACCCTATGGTGATAGTTCTTCTAGTATGTCAGAAAGCCTCTGAAAATGTGATATTGCCATTTCAGTGTAGGAGCAGCACATTAAATTATGTTAATTAAAATTAAACTTGGAAGTATGAGGGTAACAATGTCGGAGTGGTTGTGAAAGAAAAGAGTCTCAGACAAATTGTCTCAAAAAACAATGCTTAAAACTATGTGCTTTTACATGGTAATTGGTTAGAAGTAGGTCCATTGTATGGGTTCTTTTCAATTTTTATTATTGTTTTTATTCCTTCATTGTAAAATAATTCAAGATGAAACATAAGTAAAAATTTCCGTGAACTTTACTTCCTAACTAGTATGTCCTTAGCTATGCATTTTTGCTACACTTTCAGCATCCAGAAATTGTCAGGGGTATATAATGCTGGTTTGCCAAAATACCGAGACATCAGAGGCTTGGTGTTGCTTGAGGTTCTTGCATACTCATCTTTTTGGGAAGTAATGTGTAGTGGTAAATGGGATGAGGGGGACATATAGGGACATGGATGCTCCCAAAGGTTTTCATACCACTAAATTATAATCAGTTGCCATAGTCCACCACTAGTTCTCTGTCCTCCCCTTTCTCTTCCATGGGATTCATCTGGTGCCTAAGGGAAAGACATACTTTGCACTCCTTTGTGGTGTTCAGAGCATCTCTTCCTCTCCTGCTGTTGACATATTCTTTCTCTCCTGCAACTGCGATTCTGACATATCCATACACAGAGCATGAAAGGTTTTCTAAAATGCTCCCTCCTTTGTTTCAGGAAAGAGTTTGTGAGGATCTGCTTTGCATTAATAGTAGAGGGATTCTTAAAGGTGAAAAAGGCTTGAGGTTTTGAAAAAGGAGGCCACTTACTTACGTTCACTCTAACATGGCTCACTCTAACTTCAGGGACAGTAGAGCATATTGAGATTTGTCACCAGGTTCAAAAAATAAAGGTAGTGGAATTGGACCTTGTCTTCAAAGGGGCTAGAAGATAAGCCTTGTGACTCTTTAACTT
Organism: Apaloderma vittatum; assembly: GCF_000703405.1. Taxonomy (NCBI): domain Eukaryota; kingdom Metazoa; phylum Chordata; class Aves; order Trogoniformes; family Trogonidae; genus Apaloderma; species Apaloderma vittatum. The sequence goes on along the minus strand of NW_009710618.1, from coordinate 9,659 downwards.
TTTTTTTGTGCAGAGATGCAGAGATTTTTAGTTGTTTTGCGTATTGATGAAATAATACTTAACCTGGAAATTGTCCCTGAAGAAAAGGATCTAAAAATGAATCTCAAACTTCTGTGCAAGCTACACTTATGCTGAAGTGGTACAACACCATTCTCAGTTACCAGAAAGCCTGCTTAGACAGCTTCAGTTTGAGGGGTACTGCTGCTGGAAGCAGACTCAGCTGGTGCATCCCACTGCCCATGAACATCTCTGTCTGTCTGTCTGTCTTTCTCTTCATTTTTCGAACACTCTCATGCAACGGGCTGATCTGACACTCTAGGAACCTTCAAAAATAGCTGACTTCTTAAAGTAGGTCTTTTACTACTTAAAGATTTGTTTGCTCATTTTTTGCTAAAGCAGTGTGTGGATTATGTAGTTTCCTGTACTGCACCCACTCTGCCCACTGAATTTGCCACTTTACTATTTATAAGTAACAATCAATAAAATATTAATAGATTCTTTGATTTACAGTGTGTATAGAAGCTAGTATAAAATCATCCAACTTCACTGTTTTCTAGCCTGTCTGAGTGCTGTGTTTAGCTCATTAGTACTTTAATTCATGTAGATGAACTGAACGAGAAGCCCCATGTTATTTTTGATTCATTTCTCCTTGAACTACAGTAAATGTTGTGGCTTGGAAAATGGGAGGTATGAACTAGTATTGTAAACTAGGTGAAAAGGTATGTTTATTTCATAGGAAGAATAAGGAATTATTTCTATATAAAAATAATTTTGAGGGCTTTTATACAAGACTCTATTAGTTGTAACCCTGATGTGCTATGCGTACAGCAGAGAATCTTCATGAAATACGGTATTTCTTCTAGAAAGAAAACACTTTATCTATGGCACATCAATAACAGAACATTTCCAGTGGTTTCTTTTTTAATTGGACTGATCTAATTTACAATTCACACTTGTAATCTGCTGACAATATTGTCCAATAAAATTTTCCTTTTTCCACTCCAGTACTAAATTCTAAAACAGATCTCTCTAACAACGTTGTGCTATAGGGGCACACGGAATTTTCCCTTGAAAGTACAGCATCATTCTTTAAGGTACAGCATGATTCATGCACTATGTAATGCTATTTCCCTGCAGCAGTGTCTCGAAGGAAATGTTTTAATCTTATAAATAAAACTGTAAAAAAATAATTTTCATGCTAGTTGGTCCCTGTGTCACTGACACTTGTTGATTAGGCAGAGCCAGAGGTGTTGGCTCCCAACTGTAACATTATGCTTTTTTGATACAATGCTTTTTTTTTATATACAATAGCCATCAATTTATACACTCAATGCATAATGGCTAGAGGTAGGTGTAGCTTGTGATGAGCTCACTTGGGATAATTACTTAGGAATGTATTCTCATATCTATTCTTTCTCGGTTCTAGCTTGCAAACTTTTGTTGTCTGTTACCTGTAGCTCCCTGTTGTCATATGGAGTTAGAGGTCTCACAAAACTGAGTTGGCTGAGGCTGGGGAGGAGGAATGCTGGTAGGAATTTGATCCCATTATCTTCATCTTAAAAACTGTATCCAGGTTTCTTACATTCATGCTTTGATTGCTTGTTCCTGTGCTATAGGATTAATAATATTTGTGGAAAAAGAAAATACTTTGGTTTTGTGTGAGGGTGCAGTTGTCAATAAAAACCTGAAAGTTCTCTGGCTCAAGTTGAGGAATGCATCCCTACCCTCCTGCCACTCCCCTAGAATTTGAGTCTGACTTTGTTGTGACTAAATAATATGGACAAACCAGTCCCAGGGAATTGGGGGTTTGCTGCAAGAAAGAATGGATATGAAACGTCTCATAATCCTTTTGCTGTGCCTTTTTTCGTAATGAACTATCGTTGTAAATGAGTGGGTGAACAAATTGGTGTTTAGTGCATTCCTTTTATCTAGTATGAATGCAATTAGTTTTTAGAGATGTGATAATCTGTAGACCCGTGTAACTTCTGTCACCCTGTCTTCACCGAGATCAGCTTTTGCTGCGTGGGTCCAGGAGCTTCCCAGGGGGCCTCTCCTACACAGTAAAAAAAAAAAGTTTAAAAAGAGACAGTACTGACTTGATAGTTAGGCGCTGTGGATTATTGTTTTCAAAATACATTCTTGGAATTGCCATCAGATTTACAACATCAAAAAGTTTACTGAAGGTGGATTTTGACATCTGAAGCTTTTTATTGTTGATAGTTTTGTTGGCACTTCTTAACAGAAATTGTTTTGCCTTTAAGCCCTTTGAAGATTTCAGAGCGTGGATTTTTCTACGTAGGAAATATAACACTTAGGCATCCCTAGTTGCTTGCATTTTCGTAAAGCCTAGGATAAACATATGCTTTCAATTTCTTAAAAAATAAGGATTGGATGTTGAGTTGGTCCTAATGTGTGTGTCTGCAGAATTTTTTTCAGTAGGAGAAATGTTCTAGGATGATATTTTATAACATTGTCTTTATGAAACGTGCTGCATTACTAATATATATTCAGTATATATATTCTATATATATATACTAATATATATTCAAATAAATATAACTTTGATTGTGGCATGCCTGGGAGGTACAGAAGTTGGGCCAGCAAAGTAATATAGTGATATTATCACTATTCAGTGAAGTAAGTACATATCTAACATCAAATATAGCCCTATGAATGTCAATCTAGCTGTAAGCATACATTGAATTGAACACTTGCAGAATACAGTAGTACTGCAAAATAGAAAATGGAGGCTGTTTTATTTCAACAGAGGGGGGAAAACCATTAATTTTAGTAGACAGAAACCTCTATCTGCTATCTCACTGACATGCAAAAATAGTCATTTACATTTCTATTTTTCAAACTTTACATATTCCAAAAGTGTAAAAGTCAACTTCAGTAACATGTAATATTTTTGTTCTCTGTCATCTGAAAAGAAGCAATAGACCTGCAAAAACCTCTAGTCCTGCACAAGTAGGGAGACCTGCCTTGCCTTGAACTTAGGCAAGAGCAAGCCAACAGGAGGATCATTTAGGAAAAAGGTATGCTCTAATAGAAATATCCTTGGGTTTAGTTAAAATGTTCTGTACTTCCGTACTTGCTTGCAATAAAAGTTTTTATTTGGTTAAGATGATGCCTTCATATTTCGATAAACAGGTGGCAGCCTGTGAATTGGCACTATCTTCTTACTGTGTATTCAGAAGACTACAATGTCATCAGAAAACAATGCAGACACGTTCTTTGCTTCAATAACTTGACTGTCACTTATTAATAAAAACAACATAAAACCATTTTTTCCAGCACTTTATATGTAAAATATAAGCCTTTGCACAGCTTCAGCGAGCAGATGTCACTTCATAATTAAAGAACTTTTTCACTCTTCTGTGAGCTATTTTGCTCTAAACCTGTTCTCTAATTCAAATACTGTGAGAAATTTTGGTATGGCGTATCTGATAAATCCCTACAGTATCTCCTTCTAACACAAAACTGTAAGAACAGTGAATTGCCTTAGCCATAACTTGACATTAAATGCAATCTGTGTTTGTCTAGCCTTATCAGTGCTGGCCATGATTTTTAAAGGAAAAAAATCAAACAGTCTATGATGTCAACACACACGCACACTCACTATTAAGTGTCATCTACCTTCTATTGAAGCATAAACACTTGCAGAAACAATCTTCTGATAGCTTTTCATTATTTCTCTTTCTTGTGAAAATACATTTGGAGGTATCCAACCTAACATAACCTCCTCTTCTCAGATGTGGTAGTCACAGTTCAGAAATGGAAAGTATTCCTATACGTTGCTCTATCACTTAATTTTTTTTACTGGGGTGTTGGTTATAAGCTTAAAACTTCACACATCTGACATCCATTCTGAGATTAAATTTAATTTTCTGCTTTAAGTTTTAAATGTAGTGAGTTTCATTTCATTTGGTTGTCATTTCAACAATAAGAAAAATAATAAAATAGGAAAAATTGATTTAATCTTATGGCACTGTCAAGAGATCAGTCTGTTGATGCTTCTCTAGCAGAATCTGTCTCACAGTGGTTGTGTAAAAGGTTTTAAAAAAGAATAGAGAACAGAGGAATGTATCTAGATTTCAGACTTCAACTTGTGTCCATTATTTTTTTCAGAATGGTATTTATCCTGACATATTTTACCAACCCTTTTCTGTCACTCCAGAACACTGTACTCAGCCATTCAGCTTTCTTCTCTCTCAATCACTTCTTGTTTATCACACAAGTATTCACTTGAAAAAAAAGGATGCTTCAGAGTTGGTTTGTTAGTGGATTAAAGATAAGTAAATGCATATATTGATTTTGAGAACTGAAGAACCATGCACATTTTCTTAGTCACTAGTTCTCTTAATTCTGTAACGACCCTTCAGAAGGGAAGACGTAAGGAAAAAAAATCAGTTTTTTCAGCAGTGCTATTCCCTGGTTAAGGTGACTTTCCACTAAATGTTGATGAAAATAGGTAACCATGGAGAGCATTGTGAATTTGGGGATTTACCTTGATGTTCTGTTTCTTCATAAAAGCACTTTTTTTAACCTGTTTACATAGCTACTCATTTGGCTGTTTGGGGTGGTTTTTTTTGTTTTTTATGTGTAATTACGAGTTAACCACTGACAATATTTTATTTTAAAATAATTTTAGTTTTATTAATGTTGTAAGAGCTACATGGACCAAGATCAATGAGTATGTAGAAACCTCCCATGCCAAATCCAGTTTCTTAAGACCAGTGAGGATTTTTTCTACTCAACTTTTTTTTTATATTGGTTTTACCAATATAAATTAGTAGTATATTTTCAAGGAATTTTTGTTAATTTTGAGTTGTTGGTCTTAACTGAAACTAACCTTATCCAAATTCTACCTCCCTATTCTGCTATCATTTGTACAAGTTTTACTGGTTTACATTTACTTCCTTATCTTTCTACCCAATAACTATGTGGGATTATTAAAAAAAATTAAAATTAAATATTCCTATAATGGTCATTTTGACTGTTCTGCTGTGGAACATAAACCCAGAATTTCCTGCAGTAACTCTTACATCAGGTATAAAGTGGTCCCTGGCTGATATAGAACATATATTTTTAAGAGATATTGAATGCTGATTTGGAGAATTCACGTGAGGGAGAGTTCAGCACACCTGTAGGTAAATGTTGCAAGGTTTGGTTATCCACATGGTAAAATCTTGTGCTTTATTTGTAGTCTAACTCAGTTCATCTTCAGCTTCCAGCTACTGTGTATCAGATGGTGGAGATTCTGCAGTGATTTAGCAAAGCTATTCAGGAGAAATTACTCTAATTTTATACAGAATGAAGAGAGGATTCTGTGAGAAAAGATGTACCTCTCTGAGGTACATTTTAAAAGACTGAAAAGTATCTATGGTGAACAACTATAAATGTGAAAATTTTGGCAGTAGGGGAAGGTAGGGAGGTTAATTCACCTTTCCCTCTCTCTGCTTATCTCAGCCTATGATTCAAGGCTAAAGTGTAGTTTGCTAGTGATGCTGACTAATGGCAAACAGAATTTTCCCTAGTATGAAATGTGATCACTGAGAGGGCCAGCTTAGCATGTCAGCCAAAGAACACGTTCCCTGAAAAGAGAAGGAATGCAGATGCCACATTGACTGAGTTTTATGTCCCTAATAGATTTGCAAGGCTTCACAGCTGAACTAAATCTAATCCTTGCTGAATTGCTCTCTGTTGTGTAGCCTACAGTCAGAAATGTATTTCAAATGTCCCCAAGACTTCACTGTAGGGAGAAAAAACCCCAACATATTGAGTATACAAAGGCTGTAACAACTCTCATTTTAAAGATTAATGTAAGCAAGTTTGATTAATCAGGAAAATGTGCCTCACGTCAGCTGTTGAACCAATGGACAATTCATTGGGCAAAGGAGAAAATGAATGTCATTAAATCATTTTTTTGTCCCTTTTAGCTGTCATCTTATCCTTTTCCTGGCACGTGAGTGGTATTGGGACAATATCTGGAGCATTCAGTCATTCACTGACTGTTGCGTATTTCATTTGTTCTGAAAACTGCCGCTGTCGGGGAAGAAACCAAAGCAAGACAAAACCATTGCCATGGGTCAAACTTTGAGGAATCCAATTTTATCAACACAAGTCTGGAATTCACAAGCTCTAATCTGAAGGTTTAAAGTCCCTAAGGTCAGCAGTGAAACAATTCAATAAAAGGGGCTTAAAAATGCAGATCCTTCTAAAATTTGCCCATGTAACTGGTTTAAAAGTACAATACACCACTGGCATAACCTATTAAAAATTGTACAGATTAATTAATTTGGTGAGTGCGGTTTTGTAAAGTTTTATTGTGGAAGATTTAAATTTATTTTAACTAATGAATAGTAATAGTAAAAATTAATAGCAGATAACACCAAGTTGGGCAGAAATGTTGATCTGCTAGAGGGTTCGAAGATTTTACAGAGGAATCAGGGCGGGCTGGATCTATGGAAGAACATAAGCATAATAAGCAATAAGTTCAGAATATCAGTTTATCTTTCATAAGGCTGATTTAGGGTCAGCCATGATTAATATATAGTATTTGCTATTATATCTTTTGTGTTATGGTAAATTAAAAAATATTCTTCCCACATGGAATGTTGATGATGAAACAGCACAGTAACCACTCAAAAAAGAACTTTCAAGTTAAATGCTTAAGACTGTTTTAATAAAATTTCATACATCCATGAAAATGTCTAAGTTCTGACATATATAAAAACTTTTTAATTCCTACATAGCTACTTATTTATATTCACTTTTGCGATTAATTCAGCTTATGAACTAACTTGAGGCAGAAAACTTCTTCACCCAAAATAGCTTAATGACACATTATTTTAAGTCCATAAACTTCTTTAAAACACTCTATTACTTTCAAGGCAAGTGCTGATAAATTTGATATTTGTTCATATGATTAGTTATTTCCTTGTCCTTTAATGGAATGATAATAAAAAGCCTTATTTTTAAAATAATAATTATATATATAGTGGAATGCAATTACTACTAAAAATAATATTTTTTTCTTCACTTGTAGTATCCGTAGAAGCACCTGCTTGTTTAAGAAATGCTATAGTAATGTAGAATCACTGCACAAGTTTGAGACTAGATAAAGATGACACGAGTCTAGATTTAGTAAGCACTTGAAAACTGGTGTGCTGTCAGTTGACAAACAGTGACTCTACAGAGTGTATTGCTTAAAATAAAAACATGTATTACTTAAAAGCATGTATTGCTTAAAATAAAACACACATTTAGGAAAATTCATCCAAAAAAGCCATTGTTTCCTGAGCTTAGCTACAGCAGAGAGGCAGAGTTCGCACGGAACTAATGCTGAGTACTCTATGTTATTCTTGTTATTATTAATACCTCTTTTTTCCTGGTGAGGTTCCTCTTGAGTGAGATATATGGATCACCATATGGGTAGAAATGAAGTCCTAGGCTGACAATCATAGACTCACTATAGTAATACTGAAATGTCTAAAATATAGATGAAGTGGTAACTGTTGTTTAAATCAAATCAATAACAATAAAAATATATTTTTCTTCAAAATTAAGTTTTGTAATTTAAATCTGAAGATAATAAAATAATTTCATATGTCACACCTCCCAGAATGGCAGGTTTTTTTAATCTTCATGAAATTCTAACACAGAACTAATATTTCTGCAGTGTTAATTGTCAGTCCCCTTTTGTTTTCTCTTATTATAGATGGAAAGTATTGAATGTCTTTGCACTAGAAGTGCAATATAGCTATTATTCAAAAAGTGCATGTAGCAAAATCATATATATTGAGAAACTCTTAGCTTGTTTCTGACAATGTGTATTCTTCTCTCTACCAAATATCAATTGTATAGATGTCCGTTGTAAGAAATAATGCTGGGGCAGTAGCCAGCCTAGAACATAAATCAGTGCATTCAATCCTCATCAGATTTTGACAATATGATTTTATGGATAATGTTCACTAGAACAGTAAATTAATGCAGAGATTTGTCAGTCGCTTTTTAAAAACTCTATATGTTATCCAGCGCATTGCTCTTCTCCCCTAAAAGTTAGCCGCAACATTAATCTTTCATGTTTATGTAAGGTATTAAAATTTGACAGAAATATATACACTCACTCCCTAAGAATAATTTCCTAAGCATTAACCTGGCCAGAAATTGTTAAACTCAACAAAAAAAAACTTTTTTGACATCATGATTTGATACAATTGTTGAGTGAATGGCTATGTTCCATCAAAACAAATGTTTTTCTCAGTCATTGTAACTGCAATATGGTTCCTAAACTGATGAAAATGTTCAGTATAACGCTCTACTTACAGTCTTGGAAATATCAAATGCATAAACAGAACATTGGCTTTTTGTTAATGCATCTTTCCAAATTCAAAGGGTAGAATCTGCAAGTAGGAGGAAAAATGATGGAATACATAATTTTTTTTCACAAAATTTGACAATACCTGACCACAAGTCAAGGACTCATTGATAAAATATTTCAGTCTAACTTCATGACCTATTTCTGGCATTGTAAACTGTTTTAGGGTGGTCTGTATTTTGGTTTGAGTTGTATTATAAATTGAGGGAATAAAACCCAGGAGCTAATTTAGAATTTAAGTGTTTCATAAAATTTATTAAATTTAGCAAGCGGCTGAGTAAGCAAAACAGCGCTGCCAAGGAGTGCTCTACCACAGCTGCACCCATGCACGGGCAGATACCTTGGTTATATGCAAAGAAAGTTACATATTCATTAGATGCTTATAATATTCATGAGCTATCCTAAAAAAGGTACTCAGTTCCGGTGGTTGGCTGCTCCTGCTCTTGACACCTGCGCAGTGCCTCCTGGTGGTCTTGGGCAGGGGTCTTAAGGGATGAAGGCTGTAGGTCTTCTTCACGATGGACTTTTTACCTTGGTCCAAAAACTAGTTGCTCTCAGCACATTTCGTAAGATATCTTGTCCTCGAATTCCACAAGGGGCTTTCATCACCAGATGGTCCTTGTTAGATACCTTTATCACTAGTGTTCTTGTCAATTATTTTTGGTTTTATTACTCCTACAGTGAGTCCATCCTGGTAGCCTTTGTTCTTTTGCAGCTGGTGCTAGACAGCTCCCCCTGTGTACAAGCCTGACCTTGGTGCTGGGGAAGATTATGGAGTGTATGATCCATGTTTGCTTAACAGGATATTGCAGCCTAAACATCTTCATTTCTAGCACAGCATAAAATTTGATTAACAAATTCTATATGCCTTCTATTACAGGTTGGGTTCTTGGTGGTTTTTTTATTATTTTTATTTATCTGTTAGTTTTGTTTACCAATTTCCCTCAGTTAGGTTTTGTTAAGGCATGTGGATATTTTACTCTTCCCCAAGCAGGGGTTTAAAGAGACATATTTGACTCCTTATCTTAGTCGTAGTCTACATCATTTCCTGTTTAAAAAGATAAAAATGGCTCTAGAGTTCCTCTGCTACTGCCTTCCATTCTATCTTCCTATTATATAATCTACTTCACAGGTAAAGGTGGAGGAATTGTCCCTATCACAATAAATTTATGCTTTGAGAAGTAACACTTTGTCATGATTTCTAAGTGAAGTTGTGTCTTACCACAAAATGCTTTAAACAGAATTACAGAATCACAGACTTGTTGAGGCTGGAAAA
>NW_009710617.1:0-17157 GCF_000703405.1 Apaloderma vittatum | reverse complement strand
GTTCCTCGCCCGCCCAATTCCCTGCAGGGCCACCCCGGGAGTCCCTGGCCCGGGCCCGGGAATGTTGAGGAAAACCGCGGGGAGCGCCTGCGGGCTCCGAGCGGCCATCGGCAAACTTGGGGAGCGCCCTAATGTGATTGTGTTCCCCCCACTAGAAATGCAAAATACCTCAGCACAACACTTAATTGCAAGTGCAGTCTATCTGTCAGTTCCACCAGTTTCTTGAATGACCGGTTCTTCGGCACTTCACAACCAATTTCGGATTTGTGGTTTCCCCCTGCGTACACAGCGTGTCCAAACTGGTTGTGGTTTTCATTGTCAGTGATCACTGCACTTCGTTAATAGAGCCAAGAAAGTATTTCCCTTATTATTTTTAAAAAGTCCTCTTATTCCCCAGTTGTGCTAACTTCTTTCCTTTATCCACCAGACAGATTTTTAGAAGAGAGTGTGTTAGTTCATCTATTTCTAATCATCACTCTCATGTCCTCCCTTGTTAATTAACAGCCGGATTGCACGTTGGATGCTACTTCATTCTCTGCATTCAGAAACCTCCCTATTTTTCTTAGCCCTTCAATTAACATTAACTCTTTCTTTTCCTCTGAAGCCATAAATTACAATTCACTCTTGCTCTGCCTGTTCCTTCACTTTACAAAGAAGTGAAGAGGCAATTGGGGTGAAAAACTGAATCTGCTGTTTCAGAGTAGACCCTCCTGTATTACCAACCTGAGTGAAAGAAGAGCAACAATAAAAAGCCATCTTTGAAAAAGCCAGATACAGCAATGTGAGCAGAATAATCTAGCACAGAGCATCTGGGCCAGAATACACCGGAAATTTCTAGAAAGGTTTGCTTTTTATTTTGCTTCTCATGGCTCATATGGCTTTAAACTACTCTCTTAATATAATTCATTGTGTATGATTATATGAAAGTCTTAACACCTTAAATCAATAATAACAATAAACCAGCTAGCAGCCTGTTAACACCTTCTTACAAGCTCCTTGTTCACCCAGCAAGAGGAATAGTGAAAACGGCACAAAGTGACTAATGGGAACCAGAGACTGCCTTGCCCCAGCAGTACTGCCAGACGGGTTAGAACAGGGCACAGCACAGAAAACAGTCTCGCAGGAAACATCAAACACCACAAGAACAGAAAATGTATAGATTTAAACGTCAGTACTTAATCACCATGCTAAGAAGAGAAAATTAGTAGTTATGGATTCAGATGTAAAGGTAGTAAGATCGAATCTTTCGTTCCTTCTGTTTATGCTTTCAACTGTCCCATAGAGATTAAAAAAATAATAATAATCCATTCTGCAGCTTCCATAGTGCAGTTCTGTTAATGAAACCGTCATTTCTACTTTTTAACCTGTAGCAACAGAAATTTAGCTCCAGCATTCTTACCATGCTCGATCATCCTGACCTAAATGTCTTGAGTTGAGGAACAAAGTATCACTATTTTGCTTAGATCAGCTCAGAGAAATTCTCCTCGCACAGCCTTCTCTTACTGAGGGAGGGCATACTCATGAAAATATAATTTCATTAGGAAAACCTTTTGTTATTGTTTAGTACAATTCTAGGACTGAGCTATTTCACTGTCAATGTCTCACTGTTTCTCAAGTGCTGAAGTATTTATCCCACCACAAAATGCTGTTGTTTGGTTCTGTGAGTTCCTGTTGGCTTCATTCATAAGATGCAATCAGTGCAATCCTATTTCGTGATGACAGTCATTATCCACTGGACCAGAAATTCTTCTTAGTACTATTTATTTGACACAAATGATTATTGAGGATCTTTAACTGTAAGGCTTGTCAGCCCTGTGCAACACAAAAATACTTCTCCGTAGTTTACGGTTTTAATATCAGCAAATGTAGAAGTAAAATATGTAAGTATGAATAATTTTTATGAGAATTTTCATGGACCTTGAGAAAATGTCTTACCATGTTTTTCTCTTTAGCTATTTAATTGCAATGTCATAGTAACAGAAAAGCAGCATACCCAATTCTGCATGGATGAATAAGCACATTCAGTAAAGAAGATTTAACAGAGTAAATCAAACACTGGATTAAACATTTTCTGCATAACAGACCACAAAATGGGCATTCATTTTACCAATAGATCCTCTACATTAGAAACAAATAGAAATGCACACCAACATAATTAAACCGCACATCCTGTGGCCTGATTACAGACTTCCCCTATATTTTGCTAAACTGGGTCTCCTCAATTAGAATTGCCAGAACACATTAAAAAAATGCAAACTGACAAGACTAAATGTATTTTTTCAACAATCTGTATTAAATAAATTTGGTTTTCTGTGATTTATGAAATAATTCAGAGTCCTATATATTGCATAAAGCATATTTAGCAGTAACAGTTTAGAAAGAGACATGCAAAGATCAATTTTAAGATTCCACTTTTTGCATTTTTTCTGTAAGAAACTTTTCCTACCTTGATTTCAAGCAAAACATCTCTCATAAAAACATGGGAGTTTGCTTTATAACTTTTATTTTGGATTTTCAGATATTCATAGAACTGCCTTTGTTACTTTAAAGCCTGTGTAGTTAATATCTAACATTATCAAAATACTTTTGGAAATACAACAATCTTAGCAAACCCCCCTAAACTATGAAAGGGTTTTTATTTTCCCAGGTAGAAGCACTAAAGCCCAAGAGAAAATCAGGAAGAATTAGCATGACAATTGTGGAGTTTCTAGTTATCTGAAGATCTGGTCTCAGATAATTTGATCAGATATTTGTTCCTCCAAAAATAAACAGCAAATACTTTGTACTCATTATGATGAATTTTATTTTTTTTTTTAAAGTTACGTAGCCTCTTTATCCTGCGGTGACTTCACGTGTGAAATCTCATTATTCATTCTATTATTCCCTCGGTGGCTACAGAATTTAATTCTACTCGAGTACCAGTTTGAATAAGGATCAGCAGCAGGATCGGGCCTATTAGCTGCTTGAAACATCTATTGAATAACCTGATTTATCCCAACTAAACGGCTCATTAGTTCAGGCAGCAAGAAAATGTTTGGGTGCTGCTGAAGTTATGCATGGTTGTCATATAGAGTTTGCTGTTACGCAACTGTCAGTCACTCAAGCATGCACAAACTAGATTGTTCATTAACTACAGAAACAGCCACGCTACATTCAAGCATGTTTGCGAAAAAATCGTTTCCAAATTTATTCTAAACCCTGATACACCTTTATTCTAATTTCTTCTTTGTTACCACTATCTGAATTTTTCTTTCTTCCTGTCACGGTCAGTCCCGGTCCCGGCCATAAAACACACTATTTGTGTTTTATTACTGGTATTAAATGCTAAATTGCAAATTCTCAGTTGTATGTAGACACTTAATTCCCATAGATGGTATGAATATTCCTTTGATACAGTTATCTTGGTCTTGGTAGATCAGTGGACTAAATGTATTTTAAGAAACCCAAGTAATGAAATCCACATTCTCTACCTAAGGAGCACAGAAACTACTTTTGAAGGTGCCCTGTTGATTACTAAGATGCGAGTAAATTATGAGATTGTTCAGAGAGATGGGGAAAGAGAATTACGTTTCACTCTACTTCTGTGTGCGTGCAAGGCAAGAAGTCTGTTTTTCCAACCGTCAGTTAATGACATTCTGCAGAAATTCTGTAGGTCTCTCACTGCAGTCAAAACTTCCTTGTATGAAGTGAGCGCAGAGGAGGAAAAACCAGGCTCGCGGCTTTGACCAGGCGGCTCTGCCCAGCCGAGCTGGGAGGCTGTGGAAAGAAGCTCCCCTACAGCTCCATGAAGGCTGCCCTCTGAGTTTTGCAGCCTCCCTAGAACAACCGATTGGGCAGAGATACGTCTGCGAAGTAGCCCAGAAGTTCAGGGGTTTGTTACGCTACAGCGTAAACTTTAATGCTGAAAACACATGATGAACGTCAAAAGATGACTCATGTGCCGCAGTTTTCTTTGCTTGTCCTATAGAGACACGTGGAGGAAAAGTTACTTCAGGAATTGGGGACCCGGAGAACTGCTGGTAGAAGAATCAGACTCTTGACTTACATTGACCTAACCCCGTGCTATCAGCGCATTATCCGCAATACACGGTGTCAGTTCCATTTCTTCTCTCAGGGCTCTGTAACAGTGGCTAAAATTACTCAGTATAGCACATGAATTACTGCTGCACCTTCTTTTGTAATGGGGAGTTTTGTGTGAAGCATTTAGGCAGGTTTTTAAAACAGCTTCTTACCTTCCTAATTTTCATTCTGCATCTTTTTTCTCTTGACAAAACTTTTTAGGACTACTGAGATAAGGACATAATGTTGTAAATTATTTTTGAAACTGAAATAATGTCAATATACTTAAGCAGAGGACTAAAACTTCTCTGGACATGTTCAGAAAAAATAATCAGGGGTTTATGACCATGCTTTGGGTTTATACACTGTCAGTTTTTGAAGGGATGTGCTCCTTTTTAGAATTTCCTTCACTTCCCCAGTGAATATAGCCTTTACCATACCTAAGAGAAGACAGAAGACATGGTGGTATTTCTGGCAGAAGTTTGCATATCACATTTTAACACCTTTATTTAGGACATTACACTGTAAATAGATTTCCAGCTCTTTGCGTTCACATTAATAAAAGAATATGCAACGTATCGCCGTTGTGTCATCACTCTATAAATGAAAATTTACCTGGTGCTTCAAAGTAATAGAACTCCCAAATTCAAGACGGGTCAGCAAGATGGAAAAATCAGGTACCAGAGACAATGCTTTCCTGTGCTGATGTCAAGATAATTTTGAAATGTGGAATATCTGCACAGTCAGTTCCTGCCTCGCATCAATGAAGAGGCTGATACTAAAGCCAAAAATATGATCTAAAAATACTGTGTGCTAATGCAAGTTCTAAGTGAAAATCAGCAACAGACCTTAAATATATTTGGGCATATAGAGCTGACCCTTACTATGGTAGGAAAGATTTAAATTATAAACTCTCACAGAATATATGCATTTCACCTATGTATCAAAGTATATTTGTACAGCTTAATTGCATGTTCTAAGTGATAAACTGGCATCTTAAATTATTCTTTTATTAACCAGTGTAATTTGTTTCTTCTTATCTGCTGAAAATGATATTGTCAGAACAAAACTTGGTATCAATGGCATCAAAATAAATTGGGATGAACTACTGAAATGCTGCTGTTATAAAACAGGATGTTACAAAGCAGAGTTTAATGCTCTGCGTCCTAGCAGTTCTGTTATTTGTACATTCTGGCATCATAAAAGTCTTGGTCAATTATGATATTTCAGAAATTGCCGGTAAACAACAGACAAAAGAAACTGGTTTGATATATCGGACTGCGACGTAAAGCTGTGCAATAAATCAAGATTAGTAAATTTGGACAAGTGTGTCTAATGGTATTCAGTTACTGCCTTATTTCATTTGCAATATTACTCAAAGCAGGTTTTTACTGCACAGTAAGAGGTTTTCAGACTTGTGTTCTCAGGGTTCTGGAAAAATGTACCTTTTCCAACCCATCTGGAGACCGCGGTTTGTCTAAGAAACTAATCTCTTTTCTCTGGAAATATTCCTCTTCTTTCACATATTGCATTTCTTTTATTCATCTATTTTGACTTGTTGCCAGGTTATGAATATGGATTCTTTAGCCATTCGGGCACACTCCTACTTCATTACAGAAGTTTCACCACGGAAAGTTCAGCCTCTACATCGTGGTCTTTTCTGAGTGATTAGCAAACAACAATTACAGTTAAAAGTGGAATGTGTATTACTTTAAACATGAGATGGGAGTAATTATCTCATTTCACTGTATATACGTATTTAAAAACGCGCCCATACAAATATTGAAAAAGTTGTGATTGCTCTGGGAGATGGATAATTTAGTGTATGTAGTAAAAATACCCAAGCCAAGCATAGAGTGGAAGGCTGCAGTTGCTCATTTGAGGAGAACGACAAGGGCAAGATTCTCGAGTATTTTTTAAAACAGTAGTACTCTCCAGTCTTGAAAATCATAAATGACACATGGCTGAAAAGAGAAGATAAACTAAGACTTCAAGTTCCGAAACCGACAAAGCTCCCTCAGGAAACTCACCATAAATATTATCATATAATTAAAAGGGTTTAAAGTAGTCCATAAAACTAAGTGAATTGATGTGTCTCATCTGCAGTATTTTTACCTAGACTTCACCAGAGAAACCATAAACAAAAGACTATAAAGGCCTCAGATGAAATGAGTTCTTGCAAGCTCAGATTCTTGTGAAGACAGACTTATCACCAAGGACTCGAAAGTGTATCCAAGAGACATCGAAAAGTTAGGAGTGAGTTACCACAAAGGACTGATTTTCAGGTACAGCAAGCTATCAGTGATAACAGTAAGTTAAAAAATGGAATTATGTATAACAACTACATGTGCAATTACATGAGCAAGTGGGTTAAAATGAGAAAGTGAACGTTATTCCTACTTTGAGGAAGTCTGTGCTTGAGGTTGAATTTCCCTCAGTTCCAGGGCACCGGCTCTGTCAGGGCTCCCCTTCAAGCTCTGCATTCAGAGCGGAGATTTAGTTCAGGCTTTACAGCTGGGATGGCACACGCAGCCGGTGGGGGAGCTGCCAGACCCTCTCACCATTTCCCCCTGAAAGAGCATATACGAAAATATCCATCACTTGTAGGAGTGTGATTTTGGGAGAAATTTGAGCTGTAAAAGGGCTGTGACTAACGAGAAAGCCATCAGCTTCTACAGCCATCAGTCCTGTTCATAAGAAACAGCAATACGTGTGATCACCTCTTATTTTCAGTAAGTAAATTTACTTAAGTCATATATAGCAAAGGCCTCCTTATTAAGCCTTTCACAACACTACAGTTAACTGAAGGTTTGCATTTAAAATATTCTGTTTTAGATTTTAAAGCCAGGGAGTAGCGATAGCGGTCCACTGAAATTTTTCAAAATTTGAAACAAGATTATGCTCAGCTTCTCTCATGGAAATGAGCATAGGTCTTGTTTTTTCTTTCAAAAGTTGTAAACTGGTGCCAGACTCTATGTAGTGATGCTTTGGAGAATTCAGAATGGAGACTTATGATTTAACATCTATTTTTCATTAATCCAAACATAGTACACTCCATTTAAATGCTAGCTTTTCTTGTGCAGAGAATAAGACATCTACATTGTACTTATTCAACTTTAATTAAACTGTGTATGTCTAGGAAAAGAATGTTCCTACTGTGAACATCATGTGGGTCAGCTATATTAAAGTATTTAATGTTTTTTATGAGATGTTTGCTTTTTAATCTGTTTTCAGGAGTCGGTGCAACGGAGCATTCTAGCATGTCTGAAACCTGAATTTCCACACTTTTGCTCGCTAACGGGGTGTTCTCCCATTTGTGCATTCTCAGAGAGATAATGTATAAAATGAAAACAACAGAAGGTCAAATTTAGTTGTAGCCTGAGTGAGAATTTCAGGTTTCAACATAACAAATCATAATATATAGTACTAATTTGAATATTTGCATTGGTTTAGCCTTAGCAACATCTTTTTTAGGGTGGGGTCTAGGCTTGCTGGTTGTCAGTCTCAGCAGACATTTCCATCATACCTCCACACAACACACACAACACAGCTCTTTGACAAGGTAATGCCTCCAATGGCAGAACTGCTCGTTGTTCCCCAACATCTGACCATTCCTGGAACCAAAACCATCTCAGAGCAATTCTGCATCACAGACTCTCTAAGCGGAGGGACGAAGACTTCGAGCTACACATTATACGTTACTTCTATGTGCCTGGAACGACTCCGAAACTCTGGAGCAGTACTAATGGGAGCACAGTGTTCACTTCACCTTTCAGTATCTGCTTCGCACCTTATGGGTGGCACTACCCCCTCTGTTTGATTAAGTAAATAAAAGGAAGGACTAAGCCATAGGTCCTCCCATTCTGAGGGTGCTATATGAATATTAATTCTCTCCAGCTTATTTAAAGCCTTCTATCGACCCTTCAGCAAAGCCAGAAGCGACAGAATTTTTCTCTCCCACTTCAGAAGGCAATGCCGTCGTAAATGTTGAGGCAGATTATTAGGAAGATTTGCAAGAATAACTACTTAAAATGGCCACATTCATTTTAAAGAAAAGAAATATAATTGGTATTTGCATAGAAGAAAATGGATGAATTTAAATTTTAGTTGATTATAATTATTGTCATCATAATCATCATCATTATCTTTGTATGTCTAAATGACTGATTCAAAGGAGAATTTTAACACATTTCACATGTCAGTGCAATTCTTTTCTGTTTTGTGCTTTAGTGCTTGGGGCTTTTCATTTGCTTTTTTCAGCCTGAACTTTTCACGGAAGCTATTGTAATCTTTTTAAAAGGTGGAAAAATGTTTCAGGAAAAGTCAAATCTAGAAGTATTACATACGTACATTTTTTTTTCCAATAAAATATAATCAAACTGTACAGAAAAATCGATAGAAAGGTACTGTGTGATGGCACTTCAAAATGTTCTGAAGAGATTCTAAATAGTACCTGAGAACTGCACGTAGACATTGCACTCCTAAAGATTTTCAAAATCACTAATGATTTTTTTATATTTCAATACTTCATATATTGATACGCATTAATCACATTGGATGCAATATCGAGTAACATTAAATAATGCAACATGAAATAACGCTAAAGAATATGTTACTCTCAAGAGAGTTCTGCTATGTGGAAGACGAAGCAGCAGAAAGATTTAAGTGAGCAAAACGAAGCTCCAAAACAATACTTTCCAGTCTTTTGTTAAGTAACAGGTAGTCTCTGCCATAAGGACTAGTCAGCCGAGTGTTAAAATCTTGTTTCTGACCAGGGTTACTGTGACTTGTGAGAACAATCGCTCCCTGCAGCCGTGCAGCTGGCAGAGTTTCCTGATGGTCTGTTTTCAGATGGTTTCCTGCATGACAAGGAATTCCCTAAATAGGAATAGGGAAGAGATATTCCAGTGGAAATCTTATTTGTCTTTGTTAAATTATATTATGGTGTCTTCTTTCTTATTTCCTTGGGATGAATGGAAGTTTCGTTCATGCCATTACAAAGAAAGACACCAGCAACTTTAAAAACCCCATGCTTTGAGCTGTAAATAACCACGAAATAGATGCCACTGCCCAAGATATGGACTAACTGAGAGATAACCTGCTGGAAGCCTTTACCTGAACGACATGCCGTTGGAAACATTGACAACTGAGGAGTTGCAGCACAGCTACCTAACACCTCTGGACAAAAGTCACAGTCCTGAGAGCCTTCTCATTCCTCCCCGTGTCCAGGAACTTGAAGTTTTAATACATACTTTGTGTGTAAAAGGATTGCACTACAAGATACCAGTTCAGATAAGTTTCTTTTTATGGAAAATAGCTAGCAAAGCCACAATTTCTGGTTAACTTCGTGTGCTGAAGTGATGAAAATACGTCCCGTCAAGATTAATTATTAAAATAGCAAAGAATATTGGCGTCTGAAGCTCATTCTTGCTCTATCACTTCTAAGAAAACACATTTTTATGATTCTAAATGGTTTTCTTTCATTTTTTTCCTTATATCCTTACTTGGATATTAAAGGATATCTGAAATATAAAAGAACTCACAGTCCAAAACTATTTATTTGCATTTAAAGCTATATCCTATATTTGCTTTTTAGGAAAAGAAAATAATTATGAAGTCTGTATTAAACTATGCTTTATTCTATATTCTTAGACTTTGTGAAAAAATAAATAAATTATGGAAGGTCATGTCATAGTATATTTAAAATAATAATGGGTATAATTTAATCAAATGGTAACACATTCCTCTGGAAAAAAATTGGGAAGAAATACATTTGCTTTATAGTCTTCCTCAGTGCAAAATACCCCCAAATTCATGGTATCGTAACACTGATGAAAGGTATCAGTAGTGGTCTTATAGGGTACTGAAAGGTTTCAGCATTATAAATACAGGTGAGGATAATTTTTAAATACGCAAACGACAGGAGGGTTATGCATTAAATAGTAATGGTCACAGGTGTTTCAGCCTGTACTTTTAACTCGCGGCCTGATCGTCCTCATGCCTCCACAAGTCACCAGTAATTCCATCAGAAAGTCAATGAAGTTCAAGTATGTAAAGCTGGTCTCACGTAAGATCACATCTTCCTTTGTAGGTTACCGATCTGTGACACATCAGCCTTGGTGTAGAAGTAAGAAAGAGGAAAAAAGCAGAGAAAGTCAATAATGTCGCCTGAAGATGAAAAAAAATCGTTTCTTTTCGTATCACTGTTTGTCACTTTATCCAAAACCCCAGAGAACACACAGAGACTGGTTTTGAGACTCGGAAGATGGGTCAGGTTAAGACCAAAACCTACTCTTAAATATTCGATTCTGATCCCGCTCTGTATTCCTTCGACTGTGGTTCAGAAAGACTCCGTTCTACCATGGATTCACACTCTCCAGATCACATGCCTGTGACCATGATGAAACAGCAGAATGAGTCCCTGGTGAGGTGTCTCCCTCCACTCCCTGTAAGAAATGATAGAATATATTGCAGCTAATTTCATGAAATAGTTACTTTTATTCAAAAAAAAGCATTCTATTAAATTGTATTTTCTTTCAACCTCCTTCAGAGTTGTGAAAAAAGTAGGACCAAGAGCTGGCAGACAGGGCCAGTAAGGCTTCAGGACTAGGCTCACTCCTTTGGGAGTTGAAAAATAGGTGAGAATTCTGAAGGAAAGACTTCTGCAAAGTCGCTACGAAACTGGGAGTCGGTGGGTGTATGGATTATCAGCCTTAACTTCACTGTGCATTCCAGACTGTCTTCTAAAGAGTTATTTAGGATCTTTTTTCTTCTAAGAGAGCAGGAGGTAGAACATCCTAGCCTTTATCAGCTGCAAACAGTATGCCAAAAAGAAGTATTCACAAAGTTGTTAATTTGCATTCTAAATGAAATGATCAAAGGGTCAAAATGGCATGTACTACCTCAACCAGTTTGGACCAGTTCCATTGATTTTTACCTAAAATTTCCAAGTGATTTAAATAAGAAATGGCAGCATAGACTGATCCTACTGTATGGCTTTCAGAAGAGATGTAGTATTTTAAAAGACTGTCATAAAATTGATGTACAATGCAGATTATGCATTGATGCCAATTTCTGTCAACAAGATAATTTGAATACAGTAAAACCTTGAAATGTCTATTAGTATCTGACATAAAAATACCGTGCACTTCTATGGAAACAGAAGCAGGTCCAAATGCTGAATGCTAAAATACTATCGGTGTCATTAAGTATTTAAATCTTTATTATTTCATTACTGGTTTATATATAAAAATACCAAAATATCTCTGGAATTTCAAAATATGGTCATTTCTTAGGATTTTCTCTCAGGCTTGAAAAAGATGTGTACTCCCCAACGATGTAAATCAATTATGCCCGTACGTGTGAAATGCTGTAACAAGATCAATGAGACCTGAACACAAGGAGGCATCTTAGGATAACAGCTGCAGATGAACGCGTTCTCCGGGAGGAAAAAACACACCACAAAACAACAACCAAATGAATCCACACACCGCTCACTCTTGTGTTTCTCCCTCCCCCACAGAAAAACCTTGCCATTATCCTTCCCAGTTGTTAAGTGCATAAAAAGGAAAACAAATGAGAACAGATAGCAGTCCATAAATCAGGACGGGCAAAGTACAATAAATGGTCACTCTTGGAGCCAAGGTAAAACAAATGCTTTGCGTTCACTTCTGAAATTTGTTTTTGATGGGAGTTAATGGTTGGAGCCTACTTACAAGCAAAGGCTGCACGGCTAATGGCTCTACGGAAAACTGCAACTACGTACCTTTACTGTCTCAAATACATACTGGTTTTAAAGATGAGCTCAGGATAATACTTCCACGATATTAATAATTCTGCCAACTGGATTTCTACAGAGTAGACTCGATAAAATACTAAAAATGTTTATTCAATAAATCAATTACACTTCTGACTGAGCTATAAATTGTTTTCTCATTGATAAAATTCTGTTTATGTAAACCTATTTTCATGGAAACTACTCTCAAGATTTTTATTGGAAATTGCTTTGCAGTTAAACAGAAGATGAGAATTACTGAAAGGTTCACATGAGCTTTATACGTTTAAATAAATGAAAAAAGATTATTTTCCATTGTTGCTTGAAGTAGACTGTAATGTCCATGATTAAAAATACCAAAAAAATGTAAAGAAAAATTAAATACCTTCTTATCCCACTAGATGGTGGTGCCTTCAGATCAGGGCTGAGATGCTCAAACAGACAGTACAGGAAAACTTTTGCTTTCTTTAGCTGACCTGTAAATACAGAGAGCGAGAGATGAGGTCAGTCGTGTTCTTCTGGGGCTGTTAAGAGGCATTCAGGTACAACACCTACTGAATATATTTGAGTACATAGTATTGTGCTCACGCTAGTTTGCTCCAAGGTGTTTTAACTTCCACACACATCTAATGGCATTAATTTTTCCTCCTGAAGAAGACAAGGCGCAAACAATATCGAACCTTAATGATGATTGTATCTCAGTAACACAGCCCTGTGACACTAAGGTCCTGGCTTTGCAATTTTACTGCCTCTAGCCACAAGCAAAGTCAAAATCCAGGTTAAAGTAGCGAGTCATTAGCAACAACTGCATCTGGTGCTGTTTTGGGTATTTCATTGGAACGATCTTAAAACTACTGCTCCTATTCTTTTACAACACACACACTCCTAGTTTCAAGGAGAAAAGTATTTACACCATCGTGTAGAGAAAAAGTGACAGTGTCCAAGCATCAAAGGGCCCATCTCTTCAGTAGTAACAGTCAACTGAAACATTAATGAATAGGAAAAGGAGATGGGACCTGGTTTGAGAGAGTATTTTTGTGCTTTCATTTGCTCAGGTTCCTACAGTAGGTGGCCAGATCCTTCCTGCCTCAAGTAAAGCTCCAGCTGCTGAGTTCAGTGTGGATTCCCAGAACTGAAGAGTTTGTCTCAAAAGCTCGGAAACCTACAGAGGCAGGCTCACGCAGAGCTGGGACGTGCCGTAAGAGCACACAGATTATGAAATGTGTAACCGTGGGCAGCTGTCAGCCATGCCCAGCCAGGCAGCCCCAAGCGAGTCGAGTTTCCTGCGGGCACGGCAAACCATGGGGACAAACTGCCGGACGCACGTGGTTGCTCCAGCGACCACACTCCCGACTGAAAGTAATTTGTGAGACTTGCCCTGTAAAGAATAAAATAATTCCGATTTGGTTTGATTTTCGGTTAAATACTATGATGAACACTGATAGCACGAAAAATTTCAGATTAAAATTAAAAGCTGTTTTATGGTTGAAGAACGCGGGTAAGGTAAGCCCTTACATTAGACTTACCAATTGCTCTTTTTAAAGGAGTAACGGTACAGAAAAGTTAAGAATCCGTAAGTGCCTTGGAAACGACAGCATTATTCAAGAATCCCAGACCTCTATTGCAGTCCACAGTTGTTGTTGCTCGGTGTATTTCACTTCATCCTGCTGCCAGGTGATCATCCCATCTACAATTCCTAGAGTCATTTAAAAATTAGCCCTTTCTCTGGCACAGACTGGTTTATGTTTCTTTGCTCTATCTTTCCTTCCATTTATCCTCTTCCTCCTGTTTTGTTCTTTCACTTCACAATTCCAATGTGTGCAACATCTACTCCATTTCCTATTTCCTTTGCCAGTAATGTACAGCAGCATGAGGAGCATCAAAGTGCTGAGGGGTGTCAAATTAGTACGATTTCCACACAAAGGTTACGGACCCAGCAGTCCAGATGCTCCCACGTAAGAATGTCACAGCCAAAAAGGGCTTCATCTGCCACTTCCTAATGAGCACCTGGCAGTGAAATTCCTTCGTCTACGCAGAGGAGTGAGGCAGAAAAAATGGATTTAGAAATGGATGCGGAAGGTCAGTTCTTCTGTAGAGCGTTAATTCTTTCACACGCTAGAATCTTCCTGGACTGTATCAGGGAGAGCAGGTAACACTCTTACTTTCTCTGGAAAGGTGGGGAGGATTTTGTGAAAGCCCGAAAAAGCAAAAGTCACTCCAACCACTGCAGGTTTTCACTGCCATTAGGGGTTGAAATGCAGCATTTGCCAAGAGTGCAAGTTCCTTTATTTGATCTCTTTGACTGTACCCGTACAACTGCCAATCACAGGAAATACCTCTAATAACTCTTCCTTTTACTTAATAAGGGACACCACATCTTTAAAACATTAGAAACAGATGTCACTGCATTACTTCACTGCTGATGTATGTAATAGAAATGACACACTAATTAATTTAATGCAGTATAAATGTACTGATTATTTATCATGGCTGACAATAAAATTATGAAAACATTCAATTACAATCAGTGGTAATTCATTATTTATTGATTCTGCATTATGCACACATTAATACAATACATTTAATTACATAAGAGAAGGGATCATTTTTCTATTGAGACTTAGACATTTAGATTCATCAGTTTTATTTAAAATCCCTGATGTTTAGGTGGGAAGTTTTAATCCACAATTTCAAAAAAACGTCTGCTGAAATGTCAGAAATAAATTGAATACAAGTGTCAAGTACTAGCGCGTCTAGAAAAGTGTGGGCAATAAGAATGACGTATTAATTTCAGTCTCTTCTTTTTCTCACGTCAGTGGCCTACATTTGTTAATATCATCGTGGTTGCTCTTTCCCAAGTAAACAACGGCATTAAACACTAAACTCACACAAAAATAATGTTTTTTCACCCTTTTGCAGCCTTTACTCAGAATTAGCAATATGAGTGGTTTGCACGCTCCTCATACAAACTCAGAGATCACCAGGGTAAGCTCGGAGCTTTACATCGGGCCCCAGGAATTTTTTTTCGTTGTTGTTAAGGACTAGGAGAATATCATTGTCACTGGGACTCCAGTCAGGATGGAATTCACAAAAAAATGCTGTTTCATTTTCTTATGACTAGAATTCGCTGTAAATGCATTTTCCAGTTATTTTTTCATCCTTCTTTTAGGCCCACAGTTACCCTTGACAGCCTATGTTGACATCCCTCCCATTTATTTTAGTGAAGACCCAAGTTTTTAGTAAAAACTAGCATTTTCCCCTATGATCTACTCGCATTGGACATACTTATATCAAGTCTATAGAAAAATGTCTTTATACTGAAAAAAAAAAAAATCATTGGGAATCTTTATATTGCAATATCTATGGAATTCTTTTTTTTTAACATCCTGGCTTGTGTTTGGCTACAGCAGATTGAGATAAAAAACATCACTCTTGAGGCTTCCCAAACAAAATTATTATTATTTTTAAATAATTCCTTAATGCTTCGCTTAAAAAGCGGTCGTGATTTTTTATCATTGCCTCTTCCTAGTCAGTTGTGTCACCCATCATTTTCTCTACAGGACCCATGTGAGCCAGTCGGCACATTTCTGCCAGCTGGCAATAAGTGATTTCCAGAACGCTGTTGACTGGTCCCGTCTGGAATGACTGGGGCTTTCCTCTCTTCCCCCATGTCAGAAAAGAGCTCTTTCACGTTTTACTCCAATGGGGCACGTGTAACAATGACAAAACCCAAACAAATATAACCGAACCTTTGCTTGACATTTTGCCACGCAAACGGGGCCAATTTTTATATAGGACTGGTCTCCAACACACCGCTGCCTCCATAGCCGGCAGCGTTAAGAAAACGGAGTACTTGGCGTACTAGGCTAAAAGGAGCACAAAGAGCGAAACTTCAGTTTTAAATAAATATTCTAAAATGCTTCTTTCAGCTATAGGGAGGCTCACTGGTTTGTACACATTCAGATTACATCCTGCTGGACTCCATTCAAATAAACCATCTGGATACTTTGTAAGTGACAAGATATTACTGTATGATTGTTAGGCTTTGGTAACTTTGCCTTGCGTTTAATAAAATTACTGAGAAATAATAATATTCATTGATACAGTTGATTTGTATAGGCTTAGTTCAGCTGGACAGCTGCCCGGCATTAATTCTCGAACCTTGAGCACTGTCTTAGTTTAAGAGCAGTTCTTCTCTCCATGGACAGTCACCTCTCAAGGGTACTGTTTTTACTACAGCCTTTATGATTTTATATTGCTTCACGCCACTCCAACTTGCGGGGTGTTGATGCGCAAGGCTTCCTCTGGCCTTGCAAAAATTCCATTTTGTTTAGAAATATGTTTAGCTTATGGAAGACATTAAAGTCAAAAAGGGAAAAGAATTCTTACAGTGGAACCTGACTGTCGCATTAATCTCAAAGCAAAAAAAAAAGTCTTTAAAAGGGCAAAACCAATGAGAAGTGTTTGAATCTGATTTATTAAATCTCCTAATAGCAATTAGATCCAGAAAATTAACCCCTGAAAGTTTCCATTTGAAGTCAAGTTATTTGTTATTTCTACCATATAAGAATCTCAGATGAGTTCAGGGCTCGATTGTACCAAACACTTGGCGAAAGTAAATAGTCCCTGCCCCAGAGAGCTTCCACATCCTAGAAAGATGCGTGAACTAATTGGGGAAATATGAGCATTCTTACTGAAAGGTATGCCTTAAAACCTAGCTTACATGAAAACTCTGCCTTAGTTTTAGGCAGCTAGGCTAGGGGCCTAAAACAAGCGGCTAGTCTTCTGAAAACACACGTCTCATCAGTGGAGAGAAAGGTTCTCCAGAGTATGACTTAGATCATTTAAATTAGCAAATGCAGCCACTCAGTTAGCACAGAGTCATCTCCCCCCATCTGAAACTGCGTTACTCATAACGCAAAAATACTAAACTTTGTGGAAAGGGTGCCTAAATAAGCAAGCTTAACAAAACGAAGGAGAAGATGGCACGCAGGAGCAGCGCGGTCCTGGAAGGAGCGGAAGGGCTCTGTTGGTCTCGCTTGTTTGGTATCCACTGGCAAAGTTTTGTTTATACTCTTCTGCTGGCTCTGTTTACTGAATGCTTTAGGAGGAAGCTAATAAAAGGGAGGGGGGAATGAAGAAGTTAAAGGACTAAAAAAGATAAAAGGAAAATGAAAAAAAAAAGTGGGAACAAACAGGAAAGAAGGATGTTGATACACAGGAAGAAGGGGAAGGAGCTGGGGAAAGAGGTGTGAGGCAGGTACCCTGGGAGAAGGGAAGGAGCCCATAACCAGTGCCCGCCTGCTGCTGGGGGCCTGTCCGTC
>NW_009710616.1:0-4899 GCF_000703405.1 Apaloderma vittatum | reverse complement strand
TAAGTAATCAAGGATTAGAGGTTTGCTTCTGAAAGAAAGTTTTTGTTTCTAGTTTTCAATACTTCCACAAAATACTCATAAAACCCCGCCATCCCACCTACTGGAGACACATTTCCTAATGTAAAAGCAGAAACCTGATAATGTTTGTGTGAAAACTTATATGGCAGACATGATATGGTGGGAACCTCTCAGTGTAAGGTTTTCTCTTTACTGTCTCTGCATTATATTAATTTGCTTAGTTTCCCTAGTACTACCTCACAGATGAGGAAGTGATCTCCAGGCAGAGAAAGGCTGGACTGAAGGAGTATTTCTTAAACTGGGCTTTGCTTTAGGACATGTCACTACAGACATTTTCTTCCTAAGCTTCTCAGTGAGTTCCTTGGGCTGACAAAATCATTAGGATTCGTGCCAATGATGAATTTCGGGTCTTGCAATAATGTCAGGATCTTGCTCAAGACCCTAATCTCAATTTATGATCTGATCAAGGCCTCTGTGAGCAATAGCAATATAGGCCTTTTCAACTGGTATTAGCAAGAAATTCTTCTTTTGGAGTGCAGGCAACACTGGACATGAATAATAAATTTGATTCAGTTTCTGAATAAGATGTGCATAATGATGATCAAGTGAACTAAGAAACAACTAAAACCAACAAACACAGTAGAAATGACTCTCTGGGAAAAAGAAACTACTTTCTGTACACCTTACTCTCTGACATCCACTGCTTGTGTACAGAACGGAAGATTACAAACATCTTTCCTGTGGTAAGAAGTTTAATTCTGATGCTTACATTTACACTACAGTTTATTTCCTTTACATCTCATGCTCTGTGTTGCACAGGAGCCTAATACAGGTCACACAGTTTGTGTTTTGAGTTCTGGCTGATCCAGGCATCGTGGAAGGATTGTCTATGCACAACAAAGGCACTGGCTCCAGTCAAATCATCTTCCAGAAATTTTCACTATACACAGATCAGCGCATTAGTGCTGAATCACATAGTAATAGCAGTACAGGATGTTCATACTTCAGGATACATGCTTATCTGCAAATAAAGGACTTGAATATCATATTAATGTTTCGCAATCCCTCAATATACACTATTTTTGCAATTTAGTAATTAATCTGCAGTTCTGAATATCTTCAGTTACAAGTCATAAATCTTAAAATGTTTCCAAAAATCTGAGTGCATTTTAAAATTACTTTATTCTGTAGAAAACTTAGTTCAGGCTGAACTAAAGTTACCTTAAAATAAAAAAAAAGAAAGAAAAGTCTGTTTTGGTTTGTTTTGGTTTGTACACCTAACAGAATAAACTTCTACTTGTCTTAATTGCTTTATAAAATCTGAGATATTCATAATCAAAAAACAAGAATAATTTTTTGTTATACAATGACTCAGAATACTACCTTTTTTCCTAACGCACCAATAGAATCTGACTGAAGACATAACCCACAAGTTTTACTCAAATGTTTAACTTACTGATTAGACCTGGTGCATTCACATAAGACGATAAGAACATCAAGATCTTTTCTTCTCATTTCAACAGATACATGTTTCTGAATAAAAGGCAATTAATTAAAAACATATGGCTAAAAAAATTGTTTTCTTCCAACAGTATTTTAGCTATTGTTCAGCTGGCTTCCATTAACTTGCATCTCATCTTTTTATCATCACGTAAAACTTATCTACATGAAATTATTTGAGATTATTTCCGAATACTACTACTAATAAAAACTAAAAAATTACCGCCTCCAGCCGCCCTCACAGTAAAAAACTGTCTTCTTAAGTTCAGATGGAATTAATGTGTTTCCGGTTATGCCCATTGTCTCTTATTCTGCCGCTAGGTACCAGTGAAAGGAGCATGGGTTCATCCTTACACTCTCCAATCAGATATATACAAACACTGAGCCTTCTCTTCAAGTACCCACACCTATGACAGTGAAGATTAGATGCACAGAATGAATTGCCTCCAATACCTTTCTGGTATTAAAACTATAGAAAAGGAAGCCAATCTTCTAAGTGAGGAAGCGTACTTAAACATCTATAATGCTATTATAAACAACAAAGGAGCTTGACTACAAGAAGGTCATCAGAACAGCAGAGCCAGACTCTTCATAATGTTGCACAGTGGGAGGACACGACAACAGATGCAAGCTGAAACACAAGAGATGCTGACTGCATACAGGAAAAGCCTTTTTACTGTGAGGACAGTCAGGCATTGGAAAAGGTTGCCCCAAAAGGTAGTACAGTCCCTGTCCTCAGACATTTTCAAGACCAGACTGTGAAAACCTGATTAACCCAGCCTGATTTCAACACTGACTCTTTTCTGAGCAGAGGAATGAACCAAGTAACCTCGGCAGGTTTCTTCCAACCTGAATTAAAGCATGAGCCTGTAATCTGTGGCAGAAACTGAATAAGGTCTGGGATAGCTCTATTACTGTTAAACAAACAAACAAACAAAAATTCAACCAAAACACTAAGTATCTATGTTCTGCAAATACATACATAAGTATCTATGTTGTGCAAATACATACATAAGTATCTATGTTCTGCAAATACATACAATACAAACACAAATAACACATTTCTGTAAGAACTGCATGGGAATAGGAAAAAGAGTCTAAAAGCAGAAGTAAGTAAGAGAAATAGATGTTAAATGCTCATTCTGTACCAAGTTTTTAGTACCAACATGTAGAACGAGAGTCAAAACGGCACAGAAAACAACACTTTTAGACACGTATCATTATCTCGCGTATCACCTATGCTGTAGATTACAGACTCCCATACTTTCAAGCAAGCCTAGATAAAAGACCATATTACCCAGAGATTCAAAATTACTTAAGTGTATGAAACAACACAAAAATAGTTCTTGTTACTGATCAGCTGTGCAACAAGTCAGATGCAAGAGGCACATTTAGTCCTTTCCTTATCCAATACCTAGGCTGGCTTCTCTGACATTTCAGTGGATACAAGTGCAAGTCTTTCAAAAGTGACTTAGAGTGCACCGTGCAGATTTAATAACTGCTTTCCCAACAGACTAAAGTGCTCCTGGTGCTCTAAAATAAAAAATGAGTGAGAAAACTGAAGTTCTCTAGAGATCCCTTGGGACAATAACACAGATCAGAGATGGAATACTTCAAAGCACGGTGAACATATTTTTTCCATTCTTATCTTGATTATTTTAGCAGGAAAAGAATTGGTGCTTGCTACAGGTAGGATGAGCTTGACTACAACTGACCTAACACTTACATAAAATTAACAGTATTCTCAAGGTTTTTTCTGCTAAAGGAAACTCATGATGGAACTTGGAATCTGATGCAATCTTGCTTATTTAGAGAGAGTGCTTAAGTTCAATTTTTCTTAGCATAACAAATCACAAGAAGACAATTTCTGCTTGTTTCTGTTCCTTACCGCTCACCCTCATCTACCATTCCATCCAAAGAGCTCTCACAAAGCAGTGTCTGAACTCACACTTCAAATAGTTGTTTACACACGGTCATGAGCATTTGGCTCATTTCCACCTTTATGTCATTTCCTCATTTCTCCTAAGAATAATTCAGTAAAACCCCTCAGCTACATGTACAGTTATTTTACTGAGTGACATACATTTGTTTTGGTGCTTCTTAAATGAAGGGTAGTGGCTCACCAGCTTCAGTTAGCATTGCTACAAATAGAATTTAAATTACTCTCTCATCCTACCTTAGCGTGAAAAAGTGACCCCATGCTTCTTCAGGGAAGAATTCAAACAGTATATGCCCTTAAATACTGAAGTGCTTTTACTATTTTCCCACTTACACAACCACTCTAAACTACTGTGATTGTAGTAGCCAAGAATCTTGCTATATGACTGGATCCGCTTCTGCTTTCTACTCTGAAAGTATAAGCAATGATAACTATGATCACTGTTCTGTGACATTTCTGTTATGTGGAATTGTTCCTTCAGTGGGATCCTACTCTTACTGTCAACGAATTAAAAAAAACCCCATAGAATAAAGGTATACGGGTTCTTTCCAGAGAGACAAGACCTAGTTAATACAATCCTGTGCTACGCTATGCTAATACTTTACTCTCACATTAATCTTTCTGACAGAGGGAAAAGACAGCATATACACTGAGATGATTCAGAAAAACAAAGGCTTCAATCTAAGAATTAGAATGGCAGGGTGGCGTTTAGGGCACGCAAGCTTTCTTCCACAAAAAAACATTCACCATGCCTGGGCAAGTATAAAAGAAAAAGAAAGAGAGGGATAAAATGGAACCAGCTGCTTTACTTAAAAGCAAACAGCAAGAATTTCAAGCCAAACACGTTACTTCATTATACTAACCTCAGAAATTGACTGAACACAGAATTCATTTAAGATGACCACAAATGAAGAGTAGGGAAAAAGATAAGCATCTGCCATAGCCCAAACACCCCACTTTCTAATAGTAAAAACTGAGTAGGAGGGGCATGAAAGATTAACTTCACAAGATTAATTTTGGGTGTCTTGGAGTTTATGCCAGAGTTAGAATTGCTCCTTTGCATCATGGACATTTTACAATTTCTTTTCTTCATCCTACACCATTCTCAAAGTAAGACAGTCGCGGTAGACAGACAGCATATATTTAAACTAGAATTTGGCCAAGGTTCTGGGACTAAACCCCTGACTTCTAATGGTGGTTCAACATCTGCACTATAGCATTATCACAGCATCCATGTTTTTCTCCAGGAATTACTATCACTACTACAGACTGTTAACTTCTCATCTCAGCTATCTGTCAACACATGGCTGCAGATGGATTTCAGACACCAATCATACAGATGATAAAACAATGGCTTTCTACAAGGCTCTACAGTTGAACCTTTCCACACACAGCTGCTGGCCAACTGTTGATTATTCACAGCAGAAAGCTCAGCTTTTTCA
>NW_009710615.1:0-3520 GCF_000703405.1 Apaloderma vittatum | reverse complement strand
CCGACTCTATCCCAGGCAGGTTCTCACACTGCGAAGGGGCAACTCGAAGCAACGCAGAGGCAAAGCCACTTCTTGGCATCATTTCGAGGATGAAATTCTGCCGTTGCGGGGGTTTGTCAGGGAGGAGGGTCTGCAGCAGGCGGGGACAGCCGAAAGGTGCGTGTTCACCGCTCTGCCAGCTCCTGCTCCAAACCCAGGAGACCTCCGCCTGCAGCCTGTGGGCTTTGGATGGGCTCTTCCCCGCCGCGATTTATCAGCAATTACCGAAGCGCTTTGTGCAGCCCGTTGCTGCCACACGGCAGTTCCTTGTTTGGTTGCACACAAGAGAAGGTCGGGTTTTTTACCTGCTTGGAGATCTGCAACGCCAATGCCTGGCTCTTCAGCACGGAGCACACCAAAGTCCAAATCCAGATCCGAAGAAACGCTCTGATTGCGTCTCAGACGGCCCGACGGAGCAGCGGGCCCCGAACCGCCCACGCCGAGCCCGAGTGCCAGCAGCCTGGGGAGTGTTTCTGAGTGCCAGAGGGGCTTCTCGGTTCCATTCAGCCAAACCAGACTCTTGTAGTCACTTCTGTAGCGACGTACACCAGGTGCTGGAGGAGCGTTCCCGGTGGTGGCAGGAGAAGAAAGCCAGAAGGAAACTGCTGTGATTGGCAGCAATACATGGTGCAGAGCCTTGGTGCCCACAGGAGCAATTGCAAAGCGGAGCGTGAACTACCTTTAATGCTTCTGCAGGGTTAATATTAATGAACCTTACAGTCAGGAAGTTAAAACCACTCTGTCTGTTTGGCTTACCCACAACACCGAAAGCCAGCTGCATTACGGAATATAAGCAGTTTTCTGGGAGGAAACACAAGATCCTTGTACACAATCAGTTCCTTAAGAGAGCAGAGAAATCTGCGATGAGGCTGAGTGGACGGACCTGAATTCAGGCTTCTCCAAAGAATTTTCAGACGAGATTTTTTACGGGAGGGTGTAAACACCCACCAGGACAAATGGAAGTGCTGACTTCTCCTGCTCATGGTATTTCCAGCTGAGGACAAGGTATGTTTCAGAAGATACACCTGAGCATGATACAAGCCGTCCTTACATGATGCCAAAGTTCCTGGACCAGCATGGAGACTACTGGGTAAAACCAGGAGGAATCTGGAGCGTTAGAGACCTCGTGGATCCGGTGTCGGCACTTCCCGACGCTGCCTGAGGGTGGATGTCGGGTGCTGCTGCAGGGAGGGACTGGGAAGCTTTGAGCTGTATCCGCAGATTTGCATGAGATCCATTCATCACTAACCAACTACGCTTCACGACTAAATATTTACAATAAGAAGTTATTCTTCATTAAAACCATAAATAAAAGGATTACAGAGAAAGTCAGAATGGTTCAGTCAGAAGAGAGCACTAATTATTTTCACCCTTGTGGGTTTTCTGTATTGAATACTTGAATTTAAAAATAAAAATATTGAGATAAACTACTGCTTCCATGTAAGTACAGTTGGTGTAATTTCTCACTCACTGTAAAGCCTGGAAAAGGAGAATAGACAGCCATCTCATAATTTACGTTCAGTCATAATTTGGGCCCTGAGCAACAAACTATTTAAGCAAAAGATGAAACTTCAGGCAGTCAAGTATTCCCACCGACTTCAGAAGGATTATTCAGGGCCCAAAGTGAAAAGTTGTTTATTCAGAGTAGGGTGAAAGCAGAATGAAGCAAATTCACTTTGTCCAAGAGTGCCCCAATGACCCTGCTTGATGCAAGACCATGTAAGAGTGTGGCACAAAATCATCTCCTTTCAAATTGCGCCTTTTTTCTTTTTTTTTGAAGGTGATATAAGGAGAGACAATGGGACCTGCAAGAACTGCCGGTTTTCCCTGCACTACCAATATGTGAACAGCACAATCATAATTATACCTAAATAAATCTAGACCCGTTCAAACTTTATATAATGCCATCAATAACCCCCAGAGTAAAGAAACTCATCGTACTGAGCACAGCAAGACTTTGCCTTTATTGTGCTATGCAAAATGTTTTAATGTTTATTTCACAAGCCAGCTTCATGTTTCCGCTGTTATCCAAATTCAGAGTGTACGGGAGCAATTTCATTCATGTTCAACTCCACTGATGTTAAACTTACCACTGAGAGAACAGAGTAGAGATTCGTATCTGTACAGCCTGAATATCATCCAGCGTTACCTAGAGGACTAACTAGACAGGGAACAACAAACAGGGAAGAAGTTACAGTGCCCTCGGCATTCCCTCGAAACAGGTAAAACCCCACACCTCTGAACCCACGGGTGCTTGCAAAGGAAATAAAAGCTTTAAATTCTTATCTTGTAAACTGCCTCTAATCTTTGGAGGAGATGAAAAAAAACGAACAAAACCCAAACCCCAAAACAAAAGGATTTGACCAAAAGTTTCAGAACTGCAGAAGGAAACCGAGGAGACCCCCGTCCCTGCAGGGAGTGGCCCCTGGACCTCTGTGTGTGTTTCGCACATACACAGAGTTTTAGAAATTCTCCATAAACGTTGACAAAGTCAGTCAAAATAATTTAAGTGTTCTGGTTTATTGCTGTCCCGAGTGATGGGGTCAAATGATTCAGCGAAAACCTGTCTTAGTACGATCCTCCAGAGGCAGCTGAATACCCAGCTGGTGGGGTTTGGATGCATCGGTTGGGTCCAAAAATTCGCAATAAATGAATTTAATCAGGAAACACTGCTCCGATACGAATGTTTAATGTCACTGATTTATGCTCTCGGCCACCAAAGCCAGGAGCTCGCGTAGCAGCCAAGAGCCCACAGGCCTCAGGGTTTCAGAACCTGCGACTCTCCCTGGGGATTCAAGTGTTGCAGCAGATTTACTGGACAAGCAGAAGGAGTTTTACCTCCTGCTACAGCAGTTCTCCCAGAACAGGACTAAACTATTCATACACATCTGCAAATTTTTCTTTCAGAGCGGTGTTGTGACAAGTGTCCTCGTTTCGGCCGCTGGCTGTTGTACCCTCTGGTGATTCACTTTGGTTGTCTTGTTTCTTTCTCTCACCTGCTGAAAATTAAGAGCTTGTGCCACTTGCTGTCGCATGGGGCCGGCGGGTCCCCGAGCTGCGTCGCGAAGCTGCAGGTGGGCAGTGATTCCATGCTTAACTGAGCGGAGATTTGGGCGGTATTTTAAAAAGTAATTTGAAAAGCGCTTTCTTTGTGAGACTTAGGTATGACTAGTGTGGCAGTGGCAGCATTTCATTTGTGGCACTTGTAGCATTTAATTTCTGGCAGATGTAGCATCTCATTTATGGGCATTGTAGTATTACCGTGCCGGAGCACGGGTGTCACTTGGGGGAGGCTAAGCCCATACACGAAAAAAAAATTAATAATAATACTAATAATACTAATACTACTACTAATAACAATAATAACAATAACAATAATGACAACAACAATAGTAACAATAGTAATAATAATAACAATAGTAATAATAATAACAATAGCAATAACAGCAATGGCAATAATAATAATAATAATAATAATAAT
>NW_009710614.1:0-12034 GCF_000703405.1 Apaloderma vittatum | reverse complement strand
TCAGCGGGGCGCGAGCGCCGTGGCCGCTGCTTGGCGGGAAGCTCGAACGGGCCCGGGCGCTTCCCCTCAGGCCGGGGTGTCCTCCCGCGGCAAAGCGTGCAACGACACGTTAAGGTTAATTTGGGGGGGGTTGCTTGGTGTGTTTTAGTAGTGTCCGTTGCAATTACCTTTTTTGCCGTCACAGTGTCAGGGGATTTGTTCGGGAAATGCGTATTCTATAAGACAATCACGTGTGCGTTTGGTTGTTTTTTTAAATTACAGAACTTGTAGACAAGTGCATAGGTTCTCGCATTCATATTGTGATGAAGAGTGATAAAGAAATTGTTGGAACCCTCCTAGGATTTGATGACTTTGTCAGTATCCTTTGATAGAAACACTTAAGGCCATCTGTGCTTTGGCAGAGTCCATTCTTTTTTTTTGCTTTTGGGAAGTTTGAGTTCACTGGAACCTTTTTGTATGGATCACTTGCATTGTGATATATTTATTTTACAAATAAAGTCACAGTTTAAAATTAAACTAATTTTAAGTATTTTAATTTTAAAACTCAGAGCTTTATTTTCCTTGAAACTGACTTTTTAGATATGGTGTTAGAAGATGTTACAGAGTTGTGAGTATTACTTCTACCTCGTGTTGCTATTCAGTGTTTAATTTTCTAAGAAAAAGTATTATGTAGATCTGTAAGCAAAGTGATTTTACCTTTTTTAAATACTTACCAGCAGAATAGTTTATACCTTGGACTTAAACTCTAGAAGGTGATCTATTCAGGTCAGACAAATAGTGATTTATAATTGTAATCGTATTCCTAATTTGTAGCCTTAGTTTTGCATGAGTTCTGTGTTGTTCTTTCCACTAGTTTCTTTGCTTTTATATTTCCTTAAGGTCTAGGTAAAGGTTTAAAAAGTCAGCAGATTTAAGAATAAGTATTTACTCCTTTGTCATGCCATGTTGCTATTTGAAACCTATTTTGAATAATGATGGTATTCAAGAAGTTGCAAACCTTCAGAGGGTGAATCTGTACGTTTATGTACTGAGAGAAAAGTACAGTGGATCTTTCTAGTTGCCAGGTAGCTTTTCTTACCCAAGTGGACAATTTGTCAAGATTACCCTGCCATGTGGCTAATTTATTTGTTAGTTCCAACAACTGTCATCTTAATGCAGAGATTTATATCACTTCTGTAACTAAAACGGAAATTGTTGTCCCTGGTTTTGTATTCTTGCTTACTTTTTCTAATGTTGCTTCAGTGAGATTACACCTGAGGGCAGAAGAATCACAAAGCTAGACCAGATTTTGCTGAACGGAAATAACATAACGATGGTAAGTCATTGTTGTGAAAAGGCCACATGCATTTATTTTCTGTAACTGTAAATCGATCAGTGATTGAATTCAGCTAATTTACACTGAGTTTTCCAGACAGTTCGTTACATAAGGTACTTACAGGTAACTTCTGGGGCAAATATGTGTATGAATGATGCTGAAAAAATTATCTTATTCCTTACTTGGTACATGCTACAGTTTAAAAAAAATAATGAAAAGAGCATTTCCTAGATTTTATTTTGGTGAATGTTTCTGGTCTTTAGGTGTGTCAGGAAATTGCTGGCTTTGTTACTCACTCTGTAGCCTGGTTCATACAGTGGTTTTAACTCGTGAGTGTTTGCCTGCATAGATCTGTAGGCAGAACGCATCTACGTTTCATCCATTATTGTATGTATGAATGTGTTTGCAGCAGTTTTGATGCTTACAAGTTTGTAGAGTCATTTAATGATTATGATACCGTGTGATGCCCAGAGAGCTGTACCTTTATGTGCTCTGAAAAAAAGATTTGGACATCTGTGGAATTATACCAAACCAGAAGCACTATGATTTTTAGTTCATGTGCTAATGTATGTAGATCAGTACTGAAACAGTAATTAAATGTTGTGATTCTCATTCCTAAGCTGAATCCCACAAATTCCTAAATACCACAGAAGTGGACCGACAGTATTGTTTTGCTTGTCTGCATAGCTATGTACAAAGTCTGGACTTTTTGCTTAAAGGCATTCCTAATTTTGTGGGAAGAGAAGCAGAAGACTGATTTGAATTTATGTCAGCTGTGTGTGAATGAGGAATAATATCCGTTTTTACTGTCTTACCTACCTTGCACCTTTTCACTGTGTGCCTTAATGAGTGTGATCTTGACCTCATTTCTAAGCCTTTTTCTGCTTTGCTTATTCTTCTGAATTCTTAAAGGATAGTGCATGTTCTGACTTCTTTTATGGGGTAAAATTCTTACCGTCCAGTTCAGATGGAGGAACACTGCTCTTGAAGTAGAAGCTGGTGGTTCTTAGAGTGGAAATTTTCAGCAAGACATAGATATGTTTCTGTATTAGATCTCACGTCTCCTTTGAGGACATGCCCTCCCACATTAGCAAGACTATTCTCTAGACTTTTTCCTACTTCGATACCAAAGGCAGTGAAGCCCTTTGTCTTTAGAAATACTCAGCTAATTATTAACTATTGCTTTTATTGCTGTATGCTTTTCCTCTTCTTTTTTTTCCTTATTCATGTTTTATCTTGTATTTCTTTTTCCATTGTTCAATTCTTTACTTCCTCCACAGAAAAATACTATGCTGACTTACTAGCTATTGCCTATAGAAGGGTTCAGGCTCTTTATTAGTTTTTGCGTTCTGGTGATCAATACAAGTTGGAAAGAGGAAACCAACTTCCCAGCACAGCAACAGTCTGGGGAAGAACCAGCAATTGGAGAAATTATTCATTAAAGGAAGCATGTTCTTTGTTCTTTTAAAAATCAACTGTGTTTCTTGACAGGATCATCTCCTTGAAGTGAATAACAAAGACAAAACCCAAAATGTGTTTTATCTAGGAACTCCTTTGTGTTTTGCTAAACATTCTTTGTATTTTGGAGGTTCTTTTTGGCACGTGCCTCTCTGGCAGTAACTGACTTCCTCTGTTGGGAGAGGAAGATAGTATTGAATCTAAAAACCACTTTTCTGGTCTACCATGAAATCTTTATCTGCTAAAATTTTGTAAAGCGATAGCTGTCATGTAGGAGTTTGTGAAACTCAAATTTATGGCAGTAACACAAAATTGTTTTCTTCTTTTGTAGCTGGTTCCTGGAGGAGAGGGACCTGAAGTATAAATTGATGTAGCTGTCATCTATGAAGACATGTTATTATCTATCTCTCTCTATACAGATATAATCTAAATAGAGATTTTGGAGTGTGGGTATGGCTGAGTTTTGGTGTGGGTTGTTCTTTTTTTTTTTTATACACTTTTGCAGGTGACGTTTGATAAATGACAAGGATTTCCTCTTTGGGAAAGTTGCATTGCTAATGATAATGCTGACTTTGTAAGTTGAAATCCTGACTTTCTTGTAAAGATGCACTAACCTGTTCTGAATAAAAGGCTTTCTTTTTATTAGTTACTGTGTCCTCATATGTACATGCATGAGTTAAATAATTTTATAACTGGT
This sequence comes from Apaloderma vittatum, assembly GCF_000703405.1. Lineage (NCBI taxonomy): Eukaryota > Metazoa > Chordata > Aves > Trogoniformes > Trogonidae > Apaloderma > Apaloderma vittatum. The sequence continues at coordinate 8,564 of NW_009710614.1, read as the reverse complement.
TGATGGAATGTGAAAATGATTATTATGTTTCAGTTGCTGACAGTCTTCAGTTTTTCTACATGTTGCATTTTTTTGTGACCCACATCTATATAAAAACACAAGTTGTGAGCCAAGAGTTTGCTCTTTGGAGTACAAACAGATACTAAGGTGGATCATTTGTTTAAATGCTGCTTCAGACGGTGTGACCAGAAACGGTGTGGCAGAGTGCAGCGGAATTGTGAAAGCTCTTAAAAATGAATGCCTCTGATGCTCACCAGCCTTTGGTTCTACTGGCCTGGAGGTTCAGCTCTCGTGAACTTCTTTTGCTTGGTAGATACACTTTCTTGTTAGTAAAGCCACTGTAACAGTATATGGCAAGTGAGGACAGACGAATCAGACCTGGATCATGTGCAGGGGGTAAAGAAGCAAAACAAAAGCAAAAAAAGGTTGGTGTTAAAACTTCTCATTCCTGTCGGTGGCGACTTTGCTTGCACCACTGAGTGGTGCTGTTGAGTACTAAATTAAATTGGGAGCTGCCTGTGCCTGCTTGCATAGTTCAGTCGTTTTAGAGTAAACATTCTTTTGGCTGCATCTGTTCTCTTGCAATATAAAAACTTGACAGATACTGGGAACTACTACTCTAGGAGAATTTCTGTAAAGTAAGGAATTGCTGGTGGTTTGTTTTGGGTTTTTTTATTGTTGTCATGATGGACAAAAAATAATTGATTCTAAATCATCTGCCCTTCAGCTTATGCTTCAATAATACTTTATGCAACAGATTTCCATGTGTGAATCTCTTTGGAGGGGAATCTCAGATACCTGCAGTTGCTGTAGGGGCAAGCAGGGTGTAGTACGGGCTCACAGGGACAGGGCATTCTTTGCCTTCCCGTCACCCAAAGAGAAAGAAGAGTTGAAGAAGGGAGCTCAGGAGCAAGAGACTGTAAGGACATTGCTGTACTAGATCCTTTTGCCTTGCTTTATCTGATAGAAAAGCTGCCTTATGTTAGCTGAGTCTTAGCTTAAAATACAACGAGAACTTCTTGCTTTAGCCCGTTAAAGGGAGATTCCCTCCCCTCTTCCAGGGAGTGTGCTACTTCTGACTCATTTATTCTGAATAAATGATCTGCAGTTGTAATGTTTATATTGCATAGTGACTATCCATACTGTTGACTCCCTGACAATGTTCTTTCATTTCTGTCTCCATGTCCTTCTCCAGCTTCTAAAACGTCGATTAAAAAAAAATGTGGTGGTTTTTTTTTTCATAAAACTTACATTTGATTGGAATATCATCTCTTGGTTTTGGTCCCAAACACTTTATTTCCTAGAGATAAGTTGAGTCTTTTCATAATAACACTTAAAAGATTTCTAGCCAGCATAGTACTGTTGTGTTGGGATGTTTTTTTTTAAATAAAATTCTGTACATGTTCCAGTGTGTGCACTTAATTTCTACTTCACTCAGTGTACTGAAATAAGTCTTAAAATGAAGAGAAGTTTTACATATGTAAGAGAAAAAAAGGAAGATCTTGACTCAAAGCAACTTTTCAAAGGGAAACAAACTTTTGTTTCTTTTTGGATTTTAATTCTGACAGCACAAACTACTTATTCTTCCAGAATTCTATTAACTCTGGAAAAAAAACAAACACGGTATCACCTCACATCCTACTTTGGTTGTGGTTTTTCTTCACTCCTGCCAGAGGGAGAGCTAAGTGCTATATTTTGGGAACACATTTAAACTCATGACATAGAGGTGTGCAGACATCACTCTAAAGACAGTTTCTGTGATGGTTAAAACAACTTCATGCCTGTGACATGCACAATGATGTATCCTTTCAGTTTTATTTTTTTTCCCCCTTAAGGTGGCGCTAGTTGTAGTGATCTTTAATTTTATTGCATGGCTAACTGTCTTCATATGGACATGGTTCCTTTCTGCCTACTGTTCCAGTTTACTTGCATAGTTAAGTTAGCGGTTTGGAGTTGTGAAGTATAAATATATATGCAGGAGGATGTATACAAATAAGACTTAAAGTGCTCTCCCCACACCTTTAGTTTTTGCTGACCTCTATTTCAGCATTATCAGATTTTAAAGTGACCCGAGTCTTCCTGTTGCAGATGTTTCCATGTTTATCTAACTATTCTGATGAAATAAAGAAATCAAAACTAAATGTTTTATTGCTTGCCCTATAGTTGTATAGGCTTTTGCTGTCTAATATCTCTTTCTTTTTTCAGGATTCATTATGTTTACCATATGAAATGGGAAGAGATTTGTGTCTTGCTATTCTTGGGGAGTTGCCCAGCAATTAATTTGTAGAGTTTGGAATTCATAGAGTTTGAATATTTGAACACAGATATTTTGCATGTCTCTGTTCAAATATTGATGTTAACAAGCCATCATACGGTTCATGTTTATAGCCTTATGGATGTTTAAAGATCGGCAGTAGTCTTATGTTTTTGATAATGCTTAATTGTTTTCTCTTTGGCAAGAAAAAGCAAAACTGCCTAGTTTTGTAGTACTTGCAGCTTTTCTAAATCATCAGACTTTAAAAAGGGACAAACCTGTACAAAGTACACATTTAGGATGGTGATTTTTTTAAAATACTAAGTTGCATAACAGTCTCCAGAAGAGCATGTGGGACTGGGAGTGAGAGTCTGTGATTCATTACCAACATTTGCTAAAAAGCGTTTTGAAGAGTGAAGCACTTCCTTTATGAAGGATACCTGAGCACAATTTCTGATGCTGCTAACATGTATTGAAAAATTTGCACTGATGTCAGTGGTTATGCAGGTTTGGTTTGTCCTCATGCATTAAGTCTGAAAAGAAAAAATGTATATTGAAGGAGGATTTTGCATGAAGTGTAATCTGCTTCAAGAATGATTTTAAAGTATTTGGAGTTGAGTACACCTCACAACTTCTTGGCATCTAAGTGAAACAAAAGTTTTAAGACTTCATGGTCATGAGCTGATGGACCACAGTTCTCTCAAAGCACAAAGTGCTCTAAGTTGCATTTCTTGCATGGCAATGACTCTTTTCAATATTAGTAATTATACAACCAGTTAAAAGACAAATTCAGTGAATAACGTGTGTCACTATCAAAATAGCGGTTTCCTTTCCGACATGACGCAGATCGTTTCTGTAACAGTAATGGTGGCACATGTCTTAGAATTGGCTGATCCTCCCTTTAACTCATTTAAACTTTTAGCCTCCACTACATCCCTGGCAATATGTTTCATAACAGAAAAATTATTTCCTTTTTGAAAAAAAAATTAATAAAAAAAGGGTAAAGGAAGAGAGGATGAAGTCTGTCTGACAGTGTTGTGGGCTGCTTACTCATTTTTCCATAGACCTCGTGGGTTGTTTTATTTTTCTACTTTAGCCTATCCTCTGCACCTTTGGTCATCTCCTGAAGTTTGTGGATAGTTTCCTACATTAGTAGGTAAATATATTTCTTTACTTTTATAGAGCTTTGACAGTCTTTAAATAGTCTTTGATTAGTCTTTAAATTATACAAGTAATTTAAATCTTGGAACAAATGTATTTGCTTTCTAATTTTTGTGAGTAGCTATGAAAATCTTATTTATCAGTTGCCAATTTTAAAATTAAAATAAAAATTAGTGTTAAGCAAGAAATATATTGAAAGTAAATGCTAGGGTCCTGCTGCTCAGTTTTGAGAGATCATGGGAAATACAGGGAATTTTTATTAAAAATTATGGACATTTTTTAAGAAATTTTTCTAGGTCTGAGACATACAGAACATTTTGTTTCATATAGCGGTGTGTTTGGTTTCACTGACTTCAGCCAGAATACATTGACTTTAGCTAGCCGAGAATCTGATGAGAAGTTTTTATACTCTGCCTAATGTAGTGTTGTGATGACTTGTCATCTGAAATCAAGATCGTATTTGATCATCTTAACAGGAGGCTGGCTCTTTGATCTGGAAATTATACTGATAGTGACATTACAGAATCCATGCTCACAACTTTGCTGGTTTCTTGCAGCCCCTCAAATCCATTTCGGACAGAGACCCATTCTTTTTTGTTATGCTGCTGTCGTCAGTGATGGAAGTATTACATTGTCAGTTTTAAGATGTGAGGTTTGACTATTGCTGGATTCTGCTTTTCTGCTTGAAAAGCCTGTTGATTTAAATTGGTTTACGCAGTTTATGCTAATGGCAAGGCTGGAGTGAAACAGAATCTTGCATACTCTGATGCAAGGACAATCTATGGTCGTGGCTTGTTGCTGCATGGGAGGAATTGCATAAAGTTACTTCTTATTTGCACAATTTATTATCTTAAGTCTGAGTGAACCATATAAATGGAACAGTTTCATTTTTACAAGAGGACATTTATAAATTGGTTTTATTGCTTATTAGAATTAAGTTATGTACATACAGAAGACAGTGAGTCTAGCCCAAATGCTGAAAGGCCTATTTTGGGTATGGTATTAGAACTTAGGTAAAATTTGAAGATCATAACGTTTCTGTCAGTTTATGCTTGTTGAATCTGAGATATTACATGATGCCCCATGAAAAACTAAATAGTGCTAGTAATTGGTATTTAGTTTGTAGACTATGCCTTTTGTAGGTTCTCAAGTCACATATAAATAACTTGTTTCCTTTTTATTTACAAAAGTTCTCATTATAAAACCATATAAGCACATTCCGAAATTCAGTGTTACACTTCCTGAATTGCTGTAAGCTATTGTGTTGCTGCAAACTATTTTGGCTGATATATTGAAGCCGTCAGCCTTGTATTCCTACATGTATGTGTCATTAATATGCAGTAGCTCAGAACAAGTTACCAAGCAACTGCACACTCTGGCTACATAGGAGGCACAAAGCACCTGGCCCGTTCCTTTTAATCAGTGAAAAAGTCCCGATTCTCCTGTCACCTCGGTCATTCAGTCTAACATATAAATAAGAGTGTTTTTATACTCCTCTCACAGTGGAAGAAACACTGCGCGTGCTTCTGCAGTGTGTGAGAATCACTTTGCCATTATTCTTTTTTATTTCTAAAATAAAATGAGGAAAAACCAAAACCAAATACAATTTTTAAACTAATGTAGACCAAGGCAGACTTCAGGATTCTCATTCTCAGAAGTTATTTTAGAATTTTATAACCTTATAGACTGAACTGAGTATCTCATATGTGACATTTTCTTTAAGTTTCATTTTTGGTGTCCTACACAGTTCTGATCATAATGCCTTTGTTTGCTGGTGGCAACTGGCAGCAGACAATGCATATTGGCTTGAGGGTACAGAGCAAAAAAAGGGTAGTTTGCTGGTGCTCTAACTGCGGCTGCAGACGTTTCAGTGGATTGCAAGTAACACATCCCAAGTACCACTGCTGCAATTTTATTTTTTTAATCAAAGAATGTTTCTGTACTTCCCCATAGCTGCATGTTGCTCTGGGTCACATGCTGTTGCAGAGTCCTCAGTCTACCAGTTACAGATTACTCCTTTGAGATCTTGTGCCTTTATGAATGCGTTATTTACCTGTATATCTACTGAACTGTAACATTTATTCAGATGTAGCACGCAACTGTGACAGAAGTCAGCTATTTTCCTAGTTCTGGTGTTTGCCCCCAGTCATTTGTTTTATTATCTAAAAAGTACCTGATGACAGACAAGGGGAGTGCTAGAAAATAAAGGAGTTAGAGATGTTTTTTTGTAACATTTAAGAGAACACAATTTGGAATAAGAATTTACATACTGCTTACAGTGATCTGTTGGGCTTACTGAGGTGTTTTAACGTTTAGATGTTTAAATGATTAAAATCAGCTTACCTATGGGTAATCTCCTTCAACTGGGTGTAATGAAGATAGAAATTTGCATATGTAGACACATACATATGCATATGTAACTGTAGGTGCACAGCTGGAGATGACGCTTGTGTTTGGTAACCATAGAGATACGCAGGGGGCAGCAACAGGAAAAGAAGAACCTTCCGAAGATAGTTGCTCTCATTCTAAAGGTGAATGATCAAGTTCTTGTATCGTTCTTGACAAATGCTTGTCTAACTTATTCTTTAAAGTTTCCTGTAATTATTACTACTGTTGCAAAAATTGCTACATACCCTAAGTTTTTCAGCGTATAATTTAAGCCCCATTTTTCCATGTCCTATGTGCAGTGGATGTACACAAAATTTTTTTTTTATAGCTACCTTTTAGACATTTAACATTATTATTCCTCTTTAAGTATTGCCCTTTCTGGGTTCAGCAGCTGGTTTTCAATTTATACTTTAAAGTCAGACTTTTGTAGGTCATTGAGCACCCTCTTGGACTTCCTGTAGACTCTCACCAGGTATAATACACTCCTCTTGAAATAGAGGACATGATCTGGAGAGTTCCGCTAATCTGTGCAAACATAATGCTGCGAAACTAGTGCATCGGTGTACGGACTCAAGTGTCATGCGTGATGAAGAATCACTGGCCCTTTTAATTAGTGAGAAGCAGTATGGAAACAGGGCATGAGACTCATACCACTCTTCAAGCTGCAGCACAGCTCTGTGGGCTCTGGGTGACTGAAGAGATGCATGAAGCAGAGGAGAGAACTGTTGCTGGACCTTAGTGAAAGACGGTAAATGATTTGGAGAGGAGTTTTCAAAGTCAGATGCCCAATTCCAAATTGCCTGTGAAATCATCGTATACTTCCTTGCTTGTGTAACTTTGTGTTGTATGTTGTCTAGCAGCTTTTATTTCAAATTTAACAAAGTGACACTTGTGTGATAGGTGATGTAATGATCTCATCATGATAGATGTAATCCAAGTCATGGGAAATGTCAGCATTTGAAACAGAGCCATGACAAATTACTGACTACTTATACAACTGTCGCTTACCATGCCTTCCATATTACTGCTACTTTAATCGTTGATGCTGTTTCCTCAGGCTTTGAGCTGACTGATTTTTGTTTCAGGGTATGCTCTGAAGTTGCTGGTCGCACTACCTTAGCCCTTTGGCTAAAAAGAATTGCAAATATTTTGTGGAACATCAATATAAGCAGCAGCCAAGCAGCATTCTTTTCAAATCCGTAGGGAAGAAAGTTGCACCAGGTTGTCTGGGTTCCCTAATACCAAAGCTCTTATACACATTTATTGATCTTTCTGTTCTGTTCTGTCATCAACTGACCTTGACTCAAGGTCAGTTAATGACGAGCAAACTGTCACATCTGTGCAAACTATCTAACTATGGAAGAGAGATCTGTTGACTTCTCATGTGATAGGTAGACACTGAAGGAATTGTATGCTGGTCATCTCTCAGAGACAGGAGTTAGATAGGAAAATAAACCAGAACTGGGCCCCTTCAGACAGAAATGTGTTGATGAAATCATGTAGTAGTAATAACGAAGACACAGTGACTGTTTTGTCAGCTAACAGAAGATCCTATGCTAAAATAATATTTGTTGCAGGTAATTCTAGTCAATCTCTCAAAGCAATGCATCTGCTTTGCAAATGAGAAAATGTGGACCTGAATATTGAAACAATAAGGGATGTTTTTCTTCTCCATATCCAAATTGGCACAGCAGACCCAAATTGGTAGCAACTCCTTCGCTTACTTGTTAGCATACAGAGCAGAATTTGCACTTTCTGCTTATATATGGCTCTTGAAAGAAACTTCGTTGTACTTCTTCACTTGTTGGAAAAAGTAGGATGTTGATCAAGCGCAGCTGTAGCAAATACTTCGCTTAAAAAGTTTAGAATGTTCCTGTGTTGGTACTCACTAGAAGAAATCAAAACTTGAAGCAATTTAAGGATTAAGCTGCAAGATTGTTTTCAGGAAAAAATTTGGAATAACAAACGGAACAAAGTTTTAGAGAAAGTAATTTTCATAGCACTTTGAAGTGAGGTGAAATGGCTGTCTATAAGCACAATGTTTAAACAAAGATATTTTGTCTGTTTTATAATTCTTTTTGTGGTCTTCTAAATGCAAGACCTGTGTGAGTTATCTGTGTTTCAGAAAACTGATCTGTTTTGCAAGCTGAGATTGTTCTGAAATTCATGAGAGACACTGTCTTGTGGGTTTGGTTACTATCATGTGTAATTAAAATACAATGTGTAATAGCAAAATCTTTCTGTCATTTAACAACTTCATGTAACTGCGTAAAGGATAAATGTGCACCATGAATAGTTTCTTGTGTTTCTGCACATTGCCAGTGTTTTACTACTGAGGGAAATCCTGTAAATAACTAGATAATTTATCAGAACATCAAACGTAAATGTATCTCAAATAATTTTTGTATCACAGCTAGACTAATGCATTAAATTTAATGTTATGAATTCTTCCATAATAATCTTTTTCATTTTATGCGAAATGAAAGAATTTCTTGATATATCTAAAAGGAAAACACTGAATAAGAAAAGAGGAGAGACGGGAATGGGTTTTGAAGAGTCAACGCAGTGTTATAGACTGTGTTACTGTTCACAGAGGACAAGACTACTGTGGTTATGATACCGAAATATTTCTCTTCCACATCTGTAAGATGCACTGATTATTCCATGTTTAGAAGCTTAAAAGATACTGAGAAGTTAATTTCAACCTTTTAATAAAGGCTACTTGGCTACTTGGCAAAAATCAAATACAAAAGGGGAGCAC
>NW_009710613.1:0-1367 GCF_000703405.1 Apaloderma vittatum | reverse complement strand
TTCTGTGATTCTGTGATTCTGTGATTCCTTATATGTTCTGAGTTTTGTTTTTGAGTTTATTCCTCTACCAACACAGGTTTTTTTAATAATCTTTCTAAAATGCATATTCATGCCAATCTATTATACTTCTTTCTACTCTTCAGATTTCTACTAACAATACTGCTTTGATCTGTTAGCGAGTGGTCTTTTTAACTTAATTTTCTTCCTTTTTTTTTTTTTTTACTTTCAGCCTCAGACTCACAAGGAAGTTCACCTTTTTTTTCCCACTGTTTTTGACGTTATAAAGTGTTTTTTTAAAAAATAACCTCTCTAAAAACTGATCAGTGCATGAGGGATGGGGAGAGATATTCATGTGGATTCTCAGACAAAAACTTCAAATTTTGTTTACTTGGAGAAAACAAAAATAATTATAGAAAAAGAAGGAGTTGTCTGTTTAAAGCCATTGCAAAAGAGGAAAATATATTAGAAAATTTTGGAATAGTTTGGCATTCCATTAATTTGGTTGCAAGGAAAGCATACTTTTCTTCTGGAAGAGGTAAAACAGAAAAAGTTTCCTTTTTTTCATATAATTTTTTTAACGAGATTACTCATAGGCTATAGTTATATGAAAAGCAGTTAATATTTTTACTAAGTATTATTTAGATAAGCTCAACTCTAATGGTTCCATCACGACATTGCTCATCTATAATCCCCAGAAGATGATCAGGTGCAAGAATTTTTATCATGATTCAACTACATTACCACTTGCAATGAAAATTCTGTTCTGCATTTTGTAAAGATACAGCTTTCGTTAATGAATACAGACCTAAAATATTAGGTTATCACAATCGAAAAAAAAGATAATTAGTATAGAAGAACAGCAACCTGCTGTCAAATGCCATACCTGCAATGACAGTATTGTCTTTATCAGCATGATCACATCACCATTTTATTGTATCACGTATATTTTTAATTCCTAGAGTTCAGTTAAAGATACAGTTATGTTGGGTAGAGTGACACAGAAATCCAAGAAAAAGTGCCATAATAAACAGTTCACACATATTCCTGAGAATTGGTCACTGGCTTGCAACACAATGAATGTGGATAATTAATTAAAGGAGTTTGCTTAGAGTGCGAATTTCTTTAAATGCTTTTTCAGCAGAATTAAATGATTGAATTAATCACAATGGGTATGGTTTATGCAGAGACTGCAATCACAGTAGGATAACTGGTGTTTTCTTTCTTTCCTTTCTTCACTTTCTTACTTTCTTTTTTATTTAAATATTGATAGGACTACCTAGGACACTGAATTCCCACTGCAAGAATGAATGAAATTTAGAGAAGATGAATTGGTCTCAGAAAAATTATTATATATATATAATATATTT
>NW_009710612.1:2900-11208 GCF_000703405.1 Apaloderma vittatum | reverse complement strand
GGCACCGGGCGCGACCAGGGCGTCGCGCCGAACGCGCGATGAGAGCAAACGGGAAAGGACGAGGGGGAAGTAACGATGAAGGAGAAGAATTTAAAATTAAAACTAAAAACTAAATTTAATAAAGTCCTAATAAACTGATGAGCCACTGCTGGGAAGGATGCTAGTTTTGAGGGTACGTGGGTACTCCTCTCTCTCGCACCAGTGGGCATAGCTCTTAATTTTAATTTAACTGTTAGCCAGAAACAGCTTCCTCCTGGTTCTCTTCATTTTACCACTACGGAAATCTCCTCTGCTGGCAGGAAACCCTTGACCCATTTAGCTTCTAAAAAAGACGGTAGTGTTCCAAAGAGCTACTGAATTGTTTGTTACTAACAAGATAGCTGTCAAAGGACAGAGAAATGACACAAAGGTTTGTGATAATTATTGTTATCGTCATCATTGTAACATACTACACTTAGTTCACGTAATAGATGTGTTTCCTCTCCCCAATTTTGTCTTTAAAGAGAGCAATGTCCAGTCCTTTACCATATCCATAATCTAGTAGAGAGAGCGAAGAGCAAAGCAGTAAAGGCTGCAGCTGATACAGAAATATTCAGAAAAGATTAAACTACAGCTGAGAAGCGCAGAGATATTCCATAATGTGATGTAGCAGAGCAATAAGAACTTGAAATTTGCATTAAATTTCAAGTCAACAAATGTACTGTACAGCACTTAAAGGGGGAAAACTATTTATACATGTCATGGGCTTTAAATGAACTGTTTCTACCAGAAAACAAATCTCAGATTCATGGTAGATACTTGAGATCAGCAGAAAGAATTATCAGAATTAATCATAGAACCATACAATGGCCTAGGCTGGAAGAGACCCTAGAGATAATTTTAATCCAGCCTCCCTGTCGCCAGGGAGGCCACCTCTCGACTAGATCAGGCAACACATGGGGATTAAACGGAAACGAACCCACGACCTTGACATTGTTAGCGCCACACTCAAGTGACTGAGCTAACCGGCCCCCTATAGGAATAATCAGAGAAAAAAGCAGAAAACATCATTTTACTTTTCTATAAATGCTTCTTAAATACAATTTGCACACTGTATCCAAGAGATATCCACTAAGAAATAGGTGCTGTGAAAGGTGACCAGGTATGGAAAAGCTCCTATATGAGAAAAAAAAACCTAATCATGCTAAAGGCAGGACTAGCTGAAGCTTGGAAAGAAGATAGCAAAGGGTAGCGACAGCTCAGTCATATCACAGGTGGCCTAAAAAGTTCAAGAATATATCTCATTCCTTGTTTCACATAACAGAAGTATCTCTTTTTCTCAAGTAAAATACCACCTAGTACTTTTAAAACAAACACCAGGAAGTTCTGGCAGAGTTTTCTTTTGAGCCCATTGTTAAAACTCTGTCATTATTAAATCTCATTGTCACAGGATATTGTGGAGACAAATGCGTAGTCCAGGAGCAGGACCACTGCATATTCATCTGCTTATATTTTTTCTTCCCAGGGTGTCTTCTGTTGGCCAGTGTCAGAGTGCTGGACTACATGACCTGGCATGGCATAGCCAAGTGGGTTAGGTCACAGCAAGGCTGTGATTTTCTGAGGTTCATATAAAATTTAGGTTGGAGCTGGGAACTGACTTCACACCTACAAAGCATCATATCAGGGACAGAGCAATGAGTAACCACAAGGGCAGTTTCCCTGCACGACTGTGTGCCAGAGTTTCACTTGCTGGTCTGGAAATGAACCAGGCAGTAAAAGCGATTAGCAGTGGAAAGACACTAGACAGCTGTAATTATCTAAATGCCTTCCTATTAACCATGTGAGAAACTAAATCCTCACAATCGCATTCGTTAGTAAATGCTAATGACAAACTAACTACATGAAGTTTCATTTGATTAGGTAGAAGAATTCTACTCCAATATGATTATGCTACACAGAAGGATCTAAAAAAAAAAAAAACAACAAGCCAGCCTGCCTCAGAGAACAAATGAATGTTAATACTAGCAGACAGGTAGAGAAGCCCTGTCCTTGCGGTACAAGGGCTGCTCCTGCTGCCTTCATGTGCTACAAAGAACACGGCCAGGCTCCCGTAGCTGATGGCAAATGTGCCCAGCTCCCTGGGCAGCTCCTGCCCCCACTGCCAGACATGCCGTGGACGCCAAATGTGAACAGGCCCAAGCTGGTCCTGCTGCAGCACATGGGGGTGATTTCACTGTGTATTAGCCACATTTAGAAAACCCTGCAATGTTGTAATGAGAACATTTAGCAGGCAGCAGGAGAAATTCACCTTGCTGTTTTTCACCCGAGGGGAACAACGTGGCTCAATGGATGGGGCACTGGCATGAGAGGTGTCCGACAGATGCTGACCTCAGAGGTGCCGGGTTTTCACCATCCCTGGCACCCCATGTTGCGAAAGTGCGTCACTGGTCCCCGCGCCAGACGCACTTGCTCCTTCCTGCATTTGGAGAGCATGAGGGGAGATGAACAACGATTTCTACAGATGTGAAAATACCACACCAGACATCAGTTTTCAGAGCAAGCTTCCTTCTTGGTACCTTTGCTGATTCCTTTCAGGAAATACTGACAAAACCCAAGCTTTCCTGAATTATTCTCTTCTGAGCCCCCACAGATATTAACTAAGAAGTGGAGGAGCTCACTGTGCCTTTGCTGGAAGACTGAGGGCAATTCCAGCACCGAGCTGAATCCCATTGGATCTATAACATCTACCATTTTTAGGTATTGTGGTGTCAGGCATGATGCCAGTGTCCAGACACAACACAACAATGCCCATACATAATAAAATGGACGATGTATTACAGTCCTTCCAGAGAATGAAGCACTTCAGAGAAGACCTGTGTTTTTCTGGAGCCTAGGTACCACAGTGATGAGGACACAAGGAGAGAGTAAAAGCCTGTGCCAGAGGCTCCATTCCTAACATGAGTTAGAGAGTATCATTTACTCTTGGCTGAAACTGTAACTGTCATTTATAAGGATGAGTTTCCTCCATAGCCCTTTATTCGCAGGCAAACTATGTAGATTTCTGATGTTTGTGTGATTTTGCCCACTCGTCCAGTTTAGGAGATTCGGACCCCAATGAGACCCTCCAGGTAAGGAGGCAGAAAGGAGAACGTAGCCTCTGCTGAGAAACCACATCACCTTTCTGTGTGGGCACAAGTCCCTGCAAAGCCCATGAAAGCTCCTGCCTGCCCTGTCAAAGGACCCCTAGACATCATCTCACCACACTTCTACTTCTCCCCAGCCTGACTGGTGGGCACTGGGTGTGCTGTTGGCAGCCTGGGGACAACACGTGTGTGCTGGCCACAGGGCAGGCAGGTGCCCAAGCACCCAGCTGCTCTGCAGCCCCATCCTGTCACAACACTGCAGGTGAATTCTTCATACATAATCAAATAAACCAGAAGGTTATTAGATTTGAATTAGCATTCACTAACACAATTGATTGTGTGGATTTAGTCATCTAAATGGTCAATGCTAGGACATTTGGATAATTATTACTGTTTAGTGATATTTCTTCAGCTAATTGTTTTTATTGAATGACTCACTTTGATGATGCAGCTGAAACTAGTGTGCAGCTGGGCTCCTGAAGACAGGCTTTTATCTGCCCAATCCACCTTCCGAGAGGATCCATCCTTCCTGTTAGACCACACATTCCGGTCCCTCTGGATGGTCCTTAGGAAAGGAACCATTTGGGAACTGCTCATGCCTCTGCCCATACATGCTTGATCATCTGTGGGATGATTTCTCAAAGCAGCTCACCCCAACAGGGTTAAAAAAACCTAAGCTAAACTAAGATGAAGTGGGGTTTTTCCAAACTCCGCTTGAATGGGTGCCACCTGTGAGGGCAGCAGCACAACAGCCCACATAAACTGGTATTTCCTCCCCCACCTTCTTAAGCACAACCCACCCTTGCCCCCGTGAGTAAAGACCCTGCTTGTGCTGTCCTCCTACCCCTCTTTCACAGAGGGGCTCAACCTGGGTTTGGGGAAGTGGGGCAGCAGGCCTGGGCCCCAGCCCTGGAGCAGCACTTGCCTATGTGGGAGGGCTGGTGTGGTGGTCAGGCTCTGGGCATCTCTCTACAGGTGTCCCTCAGCACATTCAGAGGGACACAAGTAAGGTTCTGCCTGCACAGCACCAGGCCAATGCAGAGACCTCAGAGCTGATATTAAGGTTTTCCCACCTGAAGCTGTCTGGAAAAGCCTAAATGAGCAGACTGCTGCTCCAGCAGCAAGAGGTTACCCATGTCTGCTTTCTTGTGATCAACAGCTTCCTCAAGGTACAAGGTCTCCTCAGAACAATATTGTGCTCCTCAGATTGGCACCATCAAAGCAATGTTTATCAGAGATCTCTAGGTGAGGCAGCTGAGGGAAAGTGCTAAGGGGTGCAGGAGTGTGACTAGGTCTCGCAGTCATGCTGTGCCTGAAAATGGGTGATCTGGCTTGGTTTTCATTCTCATTCGAGATGAGCTAAGCTGAATGTATGGAAGAAGTCACAGAGACCTGCAGGTAGTTCCCAACCATGCCCAGGTGGTGAGGATACAGGAGGTGGCTGCAATGGCCACACTGGGATGTTGGGCTTTGAGAGGCAGAGGATGCAGCCAAGAAAAGGGTTCATATCTGTGAGTGCAGGCAAAAGAATTAAACAATGTGACTGCTAAAGGCTTGCTTCAAAGAGAGACCAATATAGCTCCCCTGCAGTGCTCTGGGGAAAATCACCCCCCTTCATCTCACTTCCCTCACTGTCTTTCCCACAAATGTGTTTCAGAGCCTCCATGAATAAAACCATAAAACCAAACCCATGGCCCTAAGTCTGTGTTGCCAGAGGTCAGGGCTTTCCCAAGCAAGTCACATTTTTCCCTGCTCAGAAATTTGGTCTGGGAAGAACTTGAGGATTACGTTTTCCCTATTTGGCCAGTGTTTCCAGACATCTAGGGAAGGCCAGAACCATGTGCCCTTGGGACTATATCATGTACGGGTCCTCCAGACGTCACCACGGCGTGCATGCAGGACAGGGAGTTCTCAGAACTGAATTTACTGCCTGTGCACAGCTGCCTGTCCAAGAAACGCGGGAGCTTATCCTGGAGAGATACTTCTGTCTGGGAAACACCACAGCCGTAAGTTAGTAAACAACGCCCACGAAATCTGAAGAAATCAGAGCCCTAAAAGGCACACACTAAATGGGAAATCATTCCAGGAACGGATGCAGCCTTGGAGAGAGACAAATTTAAACTCCATCCAGCCTGGAAAATCTACATGCTGTCTCCATCGGCTCCGGTAATGAATCACCGGCCCCAGCACCATATGAAAGACACGCTGTTGCTTCCAGTTCCCCTTCACTATGTGCATCTCAGGCACAGCAGGAACCGCCACCCTCCGGCCACTGGCCAGGGCGGAAGAGGAGAAGCAGCCCCGCAGGGTAGCACTGCTGGTCCCCTGGTTTCTACAAGTGGTGGTCCCGAACCTGCTGCGAGCCCTGGGAGAGGTTGTACTCAAAGTAAGCAGTTGGCTGCATGAAAATAAATGGAAATATGAGGGAGCAAGAGCTGTGCAGGGAAGTGAGGATTTTATTATAACCCCATCTGGAGGACCTGTGTCCTGGGAGTGCAGGCTACACCTGGAGCATGCAGGGCACAGGATGTTTGGAGTTTGGAAGAATCTGCATTTAATCCCTCTAAGTCTGCCTTTAGCCTTTCTCAGCCTGTACATCAGAGCTCACCTAACAGCTCTGTAAACGCAGCCTAGCTCCTCCCTGTCCCTTAGAGCTCTTCTCCCAGCTTGCTTTCTCCTGCACGGAACAACTGAGAGCTACCCCAGGCACTGCAGCCCCGGTCTCATCAACAGCGATTCGTACAGGTAAAAGAAGGATGGGCTGTACCAGGACATGGCACCAGAAGCACATCCAGCCTTTGGCAGTGCCGCAAACGCTGCCTGCCGGCACCGCTCCAGCTCCAAGCACAGTCCACAACCACTCCAGAAAAACCTGAGGTTAAAACCTCAGGAATTTCCCAGGCAGAGCCCTGGAGCACATTTTTTGGCGTTTTGCACTCACTTTAAACCCAAGCCCCCCTTAGCACTATCTCAGCAGCACCCAGCCTCAGGCAATTTGTGAGTGGCTGATGGGGGTCACCCCTCCCAGAGCCATGAGGTCTGCTGGGCTTTGGGCTCCAAAGGACTTTCACCAGAAGGAGCAGAGAGCCTGCTCTCCTCAACAGAGGGTGCGCACAGGAGGAACCGACCTCGAGACAGTCCCTCTTCTGGCAGTCCCAGGGCTTTTTCAGGAAGAACCCAGCCCAAAGTTCATCTTCTGTTAGGTTTTGTTGTTGTTGCTAGTTTGGGAGGGGTTTTTTTCTTCTTTTTTTCTTCTCTCGGGGTTATGCTCTTGGTATTGTCTACTATTTCCTGCTTCCTTCCCTGGCAGCTCCCCTGCTCTCTCAGACACAGCACTCAGTGCATTAGCCCCTGACTTTGCCACATCCGTCCCCAGGGAAATCCCTGAGCCCACAAGCAGTTCAGCTTCTAATTAAGGCTCGCTGTGTGCCTGTCTGCTGTGGTGGGCTCCTGCTGCTCACAGAGAAGCAGCATACTGGTGTTTTTATGTTTCTCCAGGACGATTTGCGCCCATCAGCTTTAGGCACAAAGGTTGTGCAGAAGCAGGAGGAGGCTCAGAGCAAACCATGTGCTGAGACAGATGGATCTTGCTGCCCATGCGCAGCCTCCTGCTTTGACAGCCCAGTGTAACTCAGTTCAGGTCTGTAGATTGCTTTCGAATACCATGGGGAAATTTGTATCTAGGTCCAGTTTTGACCTTCTGGACCCGTAATGCAAACAGAAAGGAAAGCAGTTCCCTCCTTGGTGCAGCCCCACTGGCTGCCTGTGCTCACCCACTGCCAGGCAGAGCTCTCCCGCCCAAATTCCCATCGGGTCAGTACTCCTCACCGTCTTGCTGTGCTGCTCTCTCCACCTTTGCAAGATTCTCACTTGCTGGGAAGAACTAGAGACTGTAATATTACCAAATGTCACAGCTGCTGGCAAGGGGAAAGTCCCTTTTTAATTATCAGTGTGCTCCCAGTTCATATTTTCCCCATCAGGTGCTTCCACTCTGTCCGCAACCACCGAGGGGGCTGTACTGGCAGGGAGCATCATTATTCATATTGCTGAGGGGAAAGTTGTACAACGAGCTGAAGAGACCTGCTTCTGCTTATTTTCTCTTCCCCCAGCCCAAGTCTCTTCTGTCATACATGAAACACATGTGGTAGCAAGCTTTTCTGCATCAGGCAACGAGCACCAGCTTAAAGCTTTGCAAACAGCATGTTTTAACAAAATTTCCACGTGGGAATGACACCAAAGAAAACTTGTCTTCCAAGTGGGAGGCGACTTCAAATTATTTGACCTATATTTACCCTTAAGGCATAACAATAAAAGCAGTTTAAATTGATACAGTACATCTCATCCCTAAAGATCCCCAGAAATTCAACCATTTGATATGTAAACAGCCCACAGTTCATGCAGAGAAATGCATATCTTCCCAGGAACAAAATACATCAGTTCAGAAGATGCCAAAAATAAGCTGTAGTCTAAAAATAAATACAGAGACTAGTGTAGCCAGACAGAAATCTAGATCCGTTAGACTGTGGCCAGGACACTCGAGTTAACTCGATTTCTGTATCTGTAGGACATGGGTAGGATTTTAAAAGCCTTAATTTGGACCCTGGCTTTACATGTCAAAAATCACCCTCGGCACTGTTTACTTGGATGTTGTATCAGCTCAAATAAGGTGCTTCCTACTACATCTATCACACTGCTTTTTGAAGTATCTGACTGTTTCATAATAGCCTTCAACTCTTAGTTGAAGTGTGAGGAGGCAGGGATACAGGCCACACAGCAAGGGTAACATTGTCAGCCCTCATCCCACCTGACAAAAATGGACTTTGTTTAACTTTCCTTCTTCTCATTTGGCCATTTTTTAAGCTTTCAAACTAGTAACAGTCATATTGTTATTAGGAAGCAGGAGTGAAATAGGTTTTCATTGTTTACCACGGGACTGATTGTTTGGAGCTGCCTGGTTCTTATCTTTATAGCAGCTGAAAACGGGAGCTTGAGATATGTGGATTTTAATTGCCAGATATTATCAGAATGGCAATGTTAAGTGTTCCTTGGCTGCCATCACCCTAGCAAAGTCCATAGACTTTTGGAGCCATAAACCAGAGTCCTGTTCCAAAGCAGTATCTGCACGTGTGCGTACACATGCAGAGAGCACGTTTACTTGCTTTGCTCTTGGTTTTAACAGCCTGGGC
>NW_009710612.1:0-2869 GCF_000703405.1 Apaloderma vittatum | reverse complement strand
CTGAATGTTCTGAACTACCTTTCCTGGTACATTTACTGCAAGCCATGCACAGTCCTCAGGATTAAATGGGAGGAAATAGTTAATAGGTATCTGCAGCAGCAATCACAAAAGGATGAAGTTGAGGGACCAACTCTGGTAAATCACCAGCACCACAGCGACAGCACTAGATGGTTCTCATGATTAGTGTGGCAATCAGGAAATTACAGTTTAATGTGTTTGCTGGAGGCAGCAGCACGAGAATCTTTCATGTACTTTAAAAACTGATTAAAATCCTACTGCCCCTTTTCAGTATTCAGGCACGAAAGGCTGCTTCTCGGAGCCCTGCCAGCTGCTTTCTGCAAGGTAGAATCAAAACAAACATCTCATCCCTGCGGCCCCACAGCCTTGCCGACTGAATGCTCAGGGCACCCGGAGTGCAGGAAGCTTTTGCGAAGTCTACCCCTGAGGTATCAGGTGCAAAACCACCCGTCGTGCTTACAGTGTTTTACATGTTAAGTGACTTTTAGGTAGTCTCTTGGTCTTAAAGCGCCCACTGGGCCAGGGAGCAGAGACTGCTAACATAATCCCAAGTAAAAAAAAAATGCAGAGAACATTAATTTCACCTTGAGCTGACAAACATAAAAAACACTCCTGTAAAATTAATACAGACATAGCAGAGGTATTAAACCAGAATACAGAAGAAAAGGGTTCAATTGAGCAGAGATGACTGCAGCATTCATAAGGTTTGCTTCTGTTTCAGTAGGGCTACCCCCTGTGCTGGATAGGTATGGCTGCTCTGTCCCCTGGGACATGTCCCAGAACTGCAACATCTGGGTGAGAGGCCACATAGGAAATCAGAGCTGTGTTAGGCTGCACCCTGTATCCAAAAACTATATATCCAAAAGGTGAATTTGTTTTTTTCTATTCTTTCTCTCTTGTGGACAATGTAGAAAGTTATATAGAAGAACTGCTAGAATGTACACATTTTCAGGAAAAAAAAACAAGACAGTACCTCAGTAGCACAAAAGCAGCATCACTCCCACTTCAAAACCTTTACTTTGTGCTACCTTCTACATGCCATCCTTTTAGGCAACTATTGTAAATTGACCTCGTTAGCTGTGATGAGTTACAGAGAAGTGAGCAGCTCCATTTGCTTTAATGTTCTGCTTGCCCCTGCATCCACAGCTGTTTGCTACCTTTCATGGGGATCAGGGCTTAAGACCGAATCCCTTCACGATCCATCTGTGCTTTTGGCTGCTTAATATGCAGAAGTGCTAGCCCATGCCTGGGGCCAAGCTGTGGAGGGTCTGTAGGGCAGCAGAATCTCCCTGGGGCAGGAAGTGGGCTGGCCTCAGCACGATTTTCCATCCAGAAAATATTTTCCATCTCCTTTCCGCCACCTACAACTGGCTGCAGTACCACTGAGTTAAAAAGCACACAAAATAAAAAGCACCTTATGTGCCTCCAAAACGAGGTCTCTGCTGGCAAACGCTCACTAAAAATAGCTCCTCGTTTGCCCATGAGAGCAGCTGGAGGTTACTTCGAGAAGGAGGCAAAGAACTCACTTTGTTGAACCCATTTTCCAGCCATCACAGTGAGGATGAGAAGTTTTAAAGTTTAATTTCTGTGTGATTCTAGCAGAGGAGGAGGCAGCATTGTCCTGGCTGGGCTAGGTCGCCCTGGTAGTCAGAGCAGGAGCTTGCTTTCCAACTCCCATCCTCTCTTTTTCAAAGGCAAGTGGGTAGGAGGGGATTCATTTGTTAACTAAATTTCCCCTGACAATTTACATTAAAAAGGGGAAACTGTTTCAAGTAACCTGCAAAACTTTCATAAACCTTAACCTATAAAAGAAAGAGTTGTACAGCTTTTTTCTAAACCTGCCCAAAAGCACCACTGGGTTGTCCCAGGCCAAGTGATGAATAACAAAAAAAGTCCAGGAATGGTACAGCTGGGCTGAAAATCAGGAACATCTGCTTACAGAATCACGCTTTTGCCCCCTCCTCTGGCTCCCCCTTTCATCTTTGGATTTTCTCATAAGTTCTTACTCAAAGGGATGCCATCCCATGGGAAAATGATAAAAGGAGAAAAGCATAGACATTGTTACTCAGTGAGGCCAACAACAGTTGCAAGAGAAGAAAAATTCTTTATGGGAATCCCCCACATCTGTTAAGTAGAAGCAAAAATTCACCAGGGAAAAATTCAGCACTGTCAGCCCTGCAGACAATGCCTTTTATCCATGTGGGAGCCTGTATTTATCTGGTTTTCATTACTCAGGGATGGCATGACAACAGCGAAAAGGAGCACAGAATTATTAGGGACGGCCAGTGAAAGTAAGAATAATGGCAGATGTGATTCCTTCTTAAAAAGGTTTGTTCTGTTACGGACATGTACTTGTTGGAAGAAGCCTGTTCAGCCCTGGACAAGAACTGGATGTACAGGAGTGGAGCAGCATTCTCCCATTCATTCCCAATACCACTGCCCCAAAACAGAGAGAAAACCTCTGTAGGAGAGATGCAGAATCCTCTAAACTCTGAGGCAGCACCTGCACACTTACAGGTATTGGGACAGCGCAACACCATCCACGTGCGATACTACCTGAATCTCTCCAAAAAGCAATACACCCCGTCCCCGGCAACAGCAGGGCAGACACGCAGCGCGCTGATGCAGTTGCAGCCTCAGCATCACTCTGCGTGGTGGCTGGTTCCCTAAACTTCTGGCATGAGCTCGCTACCCTGGGCTGGCCACAAAGCCTGTTCCTGTTCATCAGGTGAGCGCTGGTCACCACTCCTGGGAGGGTCCCTCCTGCCAGCCCCTCAAAACGACCCTCGCAGCATCCCTGCGCAATGACCCTCAGGGATCTGCCCTTTCGTGGATAAAGGCCGTGGAAGGG
>NW_009710611.1:0-8859 GCF_000703405.1 Apaloderma vittatum | reverse complement strand
TTGGTTACATATTGTAACCCAAGACACCTGAAAACCGCAGAACAAGGTAGCCTATCTGAAGGAGTCAATGTATGGTCACCCTGTCTCCAAAACTTCAAAGCTCTGTGTGAACATTTGCTAGTCAAAGCAAAATAAGGAATACATCTTCAGTTTCTGGGTCAATGTTCAGAAGTGTTATAAACCCCTCAAAAATGTGAAATACGGGCATTTCTCAACAAATCTGGCAAATGTTCAATGAACAGAAAATAGTCTTCCAAATAATGTTCTTTTTTTAATGGGTAATAGTTTGCTTGGATATTTTATCAAGATAGGACATTTTAAAAATAAATGGCCTGTCCTCATAAAATCAACCTGTAGTAATGCTGTGTAACTCTGTAATAGCATAAAGGGAATTCTCCTTGACCTCCAAAACCAAACAATCTTATGTTCTGAAGCAGGAGAATAGCGGTATTTTCTCTTGTGATATTTTCCTGGATAATTGTCAGCAGATGCTAATCTTGTGCATATACCTGCCAAATCCTTTCTTCAAATTTACAAAGCTTTTTGCCTTATTGAGAGAAATAACACTGTGGAACTGAGACTTGCATAATAAGCAGATTAATTTTACTGATTGCTGTGTTGGAAAAGAATGCCCTTTTTGTCCATTGTAAACCTGCTGCCTTTAGATGTCATTGAGGACTCCCCTTGCATTACATGAATAAGATGGTCTTCCTATTGTGGGGCATGTTTATACACCTGGATATTATCTTCTTGGCTTCGTCTCATGACTAGGACACCTTTGAACACCCCTTAGCAACAAACATCGCTAAATATTATAAGATAGAATATACCACAAAAGAGAACACTTGCAATGGTTTTCTGGTCATGCAGATATCTGTCTGCCTAAGCTCTGTGCTGTGGCTTGCCAAACCTTCAAAAGAAAAAACTTCCCTTAGCATTATATTAATTTTCCTCTTTCACTCTCTCTTCCCATTGAAAAGGCACTCTCTCTTACTTCAGGTGATCCCTTAAGACACATGGGGGGAAAAAAAAGAGTTTCTTTTTAATGATGACAACTCTCAAATGCTTATTTCTGAGATTCCATCAGCACGTGAGTTTTATCAATTAAAAAGAAAAAAAAAAGAAGGTAGAGGATAAAATATAGAACATTACACCAGACAGAGTCCCATTGTTGTTAATAGAAATTTGATATCTATCAGGTATGGAGAATTAGTTAATATCCTTACTCCTTCTGCGAAAGGCTGGTAACAGTGCAAAAAGTTTGATCATTTAGAAGCATGTGTAGCAGAATGGTTACCTTGTTCCTATTAACAACTGTGGGGGAAAAAGTATAGTGAGAATTTTGAGGTAAGGATTGGTGAATGGGGTTAGTTGTTTTTTACAGTAGACTCCTAAAAAGAATAAATATTGGTTTGCCAGCTTTGTGTTTCTACTATCCCAGTGAGTAACAGTTTGTGTGAGGGAGTGTTTCTGGCTTTTTTACTTTTAATGCAGTCTTTAGCATGGCTGTAGCCATATAGAAAATGCAGCATATACAACAATTTGCTGTGGAAGGTGATTAAATATAAACATCAGTGGATTTAAGAAAACCCCACAAAACAAAACAAAAAACTGAACTGCTAAACAAAAATCTCCAAACATCAAAACTAGAGGCTAGAAGGGTTCCCTCTAGGAGAAGAATCGAGGGGGCCGGTTAGCTCAGTGGGTTGAGCACGGTGCTGAAAACAATGACAACACTGATGTCACAGGTTCAATTCCCGCTCGGTCCCCATGTGTTGCCTGGTCTAGTTGAGAGGTGGCATCCCTGCCTGTGACAGGGAGGTTGGACTAGATGATCTCTAAGGTCCCTTCCAGCCTAGGCCATTCTATGATTCTAAGAAAGCATCAAGAGGCTGAGATGAGAAGGCAGTAGGAAGGCACTAGCCCCAGCCTGAGGAAGGGCCAGCCTGTTAGGTGAGCTGATGGTTTACTGACACCAGCACTTGCTACGAGTGAATGAGGATCCTCCTGGGTCTGGCTGGATGGAGCAGTGCTGCTGTGTGTGATAGATCTTTGCTTAGAGGCAGCTGGAGAAGACTGTGATAAAACATGATGCTATAAACTCCGTCTCTCACTCTTTTTTGCAGGTTTCCAAAGTGGTTTACCTGGGCTGAGTGTTTCACATGTGCTGCAGGTAAGGCCTCATCTAAATCTAAGCCTTTGACCTGAGATCTCCTGGATTAACCACCCAGCTGAAACAGCCTGCCAGGCAGGGTTTTATTTTAGATGCTCAAAGCTGAGGTTAACAAGGTCAGGAGGTGTGACTAGGGATTAACACTGAAGGTGTCATTGAGGTGACGTTGGGCATTAACACTGAATTGAGAGGCAAATTCTTTCCTTTGCAGGTTGTAGGTATTAATAGTGCAGGAGACAAACCCAAACAGATACAGGCATTAGTATGAAAGAGCATTATTTGCTCAAAGAAGGGACTATGTGAGCAGTAAGGACAAAGTGGGAATGAGATGCATTTCTGCTGAGTTTCTCCCTGCTTGCTAGTGTACCATCCTGAGGGAGGTATGGAGGAAGAAATCCTTTCCACTGCTGATACTGGGAATCCTTCTCCACGTCCACAGGAAAGCATAAGTTTTGATGCCTTTAGGCCTTTCTTGGCACCAAGCAGTTCACATGTCTTGCCATAGCAAGGAGCATGTCATGTTTGTTCAGATTAGTAGTGCAGTGTCAGTAAAAAGAGCAGAGTACCAAACCCTGAGGCTAGAGATAAGCGTGTGCTGCTCTCTGAGGAGATCTTTTTTAACATATTGTGGTATTTAAAGAAGAGAGACTAGGGATTCTGGTTTGCACCTTCTCTTTGTGCAGCAAAGATATAGGTAAAAGGAAAGCCTGCCTAAAGGAGGAGTAATGAGGTTGGTGATGTGAGAGCGGAGGCCAGCGGGTTCTGGAGTCCAGGCTCTGCCACAAGGAGTTAAGATAATATAACATGACTGGCTGTACCAAGCTGTCCCCAGAAACCCCTGTTTCCCCTCCTATATCACCTATGCTTTGCTCAGGAGATGACCGCTTGTCCCTCTTATGCGGACTCATGCTCAGAAATTAGTTCCCCTGCCTTACTTACGTCATTCATTCTCTTCCCTGTCACTGGATTTGGGTCTAGTCCCAGTTCCCTGGCCCTGCTCAGTGAAGAATGGGACCATTTGCCAGCTTTCTCTTTCTTGAATAGTAAAGCACAGTTCAGGTATGAGCATGGAGCCTCATTGTTGTATGAAGTACAAATGAACTCTTCTTGGTTAAGAAAAAATGGATTTGGATCAGAGTAGATTCAATGCATGGCTGGTTTCCTTGTTGCTATTTTTTGGTTTCTTTAATGGTGTCATGACAAAAGAAAACCCTTTGAGCATTCTACCAAAGCAACACAAACATTTATTATGAACTTATGCTATTATGTCTAGAAAATCCTCTTTGAATAGGTCAGCTTCTTCATATTACTGATAAGTTAATCCAGCTCTACATAGTTTTGGGGTTTTATGGGAACCTGTCCATATCCAAGTACAAAAAATCAACTGCGAGGGGGAATAAAAGAGAAAATCCTCTGAAATACTTAACTGGGAATTCAAATTTTGGAGAGAGAAAGAAAAAAAATGTTCAAATCTTATAGGCTAGGACACTAATACCCTAATATGCCTCGTTACCTGAAAGTACATTAAATCAGGAAAAGGGAATAAGGTAGACACATGCAGAAATCCTCTGGGACTACCACATGGTCCATCCACTGGGTGTCATACTTGACCCACAACTGGATTAGCTCTCAGCACTACCTTACATGCTTCAGGAAAATAGCAACTGGAAGATGAACTGCATATTTGAAAGTATCTGTCCCCGTCTTTCCCTCTGGTCTCTATTGACAGATGACATTTACAGCTACATTTCCTATGAAAAATCTTAACAATTGATATTCACTTGTGCCACAAAATCAACTATCTTAATGTTGCCCATGTGTCCTCTACAATTTTAAGATGGATCTGCCTAAAGGAACAAGGATTCCTCCAAAATTTGCAGTTCTCTGTTTATAGAAAGAGCAAGTGTGTTAGCAAGAGTGGTTGCTGTTGGTTTTGAGCAATTTTATCAGAACCATTCTCTATACAAGAATGAGCTGCTCTCAACCCATGATCCATGCTCAAACCAACCATGGAGATAACTTTTTTTTTTCGTAATGAAATGAAAATATTTTTTGTTGATCTGTCTACCAATCTGTGTTTTAGCTATCGTGATTTTATAATGCAGAAGGATTTTCATCTGAAAATGTACATTTAACTTCATTGATGCATTCTTTGTGGATTCTTGGGTATGAATCAGTGATTTTTGCCTTCTTTTGAGAATAAGGGTCCATGCACTGTAAACAGCTATAAGTTTTCTCCTTTTGCTAAAAAGCATGAGACAGCTGCACTGACAAGTATGAGCGAAAAACACGGTCTACAATAATTCTGCACAATCAGGCAGGGAGGAAAAACAATTCCTTGCTTTGCCAGTACGTAGTCGCAGAACAACGTTTGCATCTTCAGCAGACTGAAACAGATGAGTTCTCAATATGATCTGAAGGCTAGTGGCAAGAAGAAAGCTTCTGAAACAGATAGTTAATCTTTGGCTTCTCTTAGGGGTGCGCCACATTCAGGCAGAGGGGAGGGGTTCTGCTCTCTAACGCCAAAGGTGGGAGCCTTGGCATGCTGGGACAATGATGTTAGGAGGTAAAGTCTTCACCAAAGCTCAGTATATCTTTTCCCCACAGAAAGAAAAAAAACAGTGCAGGGATGGGCAGGAATAGTGGGAGAAGGATTTCTTAATGAGTAACCTGAGGTTTATCAGAAGTATTTCCATGACAGGCTGAACACAGACATTTGCAGCTTAAATAACTGAGAGGATTACATCAGACCTGAGCCTCAGGTCTTTATAGCAAGTGATGGCATTCTAAGATGAAGCCCAACTTCTCCTCGCTTCCCTTGCATGCTTCACAAGGATTTCTTCTAAATGAGCACCTACAGAATCACCTGGGGCTGGGAATGACACACATTGCAATGAATCTGGGTGGCATTTGTAATTAATGGCATGCAGGAAAGCGTGAAAGAAAAAAAGGAAACTAATGAAAATGTCAGTCAGATATTTCAGCTGTAGCAAAGGAGGTCTGATGAGCAATTTTTTTGTTTTGTTCTGGTTTGTTCTGGTTTGTTCTGGTCTGTTTTGGACTGATTTTTGAAATTTTTATTTTTTGCCAAGCTGTTTTCTTGCTCTTGTGCTAGCTGGACAGGGAAAGAGAGGAAGTATTACTACAGGAAAACCCTGGAGTTTTTGCAGAAAACTAGGTTGTGATTTCTCACATTTGATGAAAGTGATGCTTTTTCTTCTCACCTTGACAATGTCTCTTCTGATTAGAGTCCAGCAGCATGGTAATGGCCTTTACAAATTGACACAGATGTTAAGCAAAAACAAAAGTTGAGAATGTCAAGAGGAGCAGGGGTGACAGGTAACGACAAGAATGAGGGGAAAAAAAACACTTAACAAATTGTGCTCTGGGCATAACTTTGCCTTTAAAATTATTGCTTAAAATGAATTAGAGATGCAAAATCCTACTGATTTTCTCCAGTATAGTTCACAGAATGGAACCCAGAGAAATACATAGCAGCAACTTACTGTTTTATTTCCTGTGATGCTGCACTTGAAAAACAGGGAAGCAGGGAGAAAACCAAAGAAAATTGGGCAATTCTGACTTAATTTTAAATCCATCATGGAAATATGCCTTTTGCTGTTTTGTTGTTTAAAAAAGTGTGACCATCTATATATCCTTATTTGGCATGGAGTTCAGCATACAAGGATTTTAAATATCTCCTTTTTCTATGTCATGCTCCATTTCCCTCCTCATCAAGATCTGGCATTGTAGTAAAGATGCAGTAAATGACAAGTCTAGCACCTGTCTCAGGTGCAGCCCTGCTCCCCTATCTTCCTGGAAAATTATGAGTGTAATTCAGGAACATCCTCATCATTTTCAATGATATCTCTAGCATAAAAGGAAGAATAAGTTATCCAGCCCTAACAATGCAGCATTATTAATCTCTCTTTAATGACACCTCAGCTGAACAGAATATTTTGAGAGCTTCATGAAGGAGGGTTTCTCTTTTTTGCTTCCTCACCTGGGAAACATTCTCTGCTTTAACTAGCTGGTTCTCTGTTCTTCAAGCATCTGCATTCATTTCAGCAATAACAAAGCTTTTTCTTTCTACCCAAGGAACTGAAAGCACCTTAAAACATACATGAGTAAACTTCATTAGCTCTTTTTAAGGGAGAAATTTATTATCTCCGCTAGAGAAAAGTAAAGCAGAGTCGTGCCATTTTTGAAAGCACTTTTTTTTTTTTTCCCAGGGGGCAATAGGCATCCTGTGCTTCACAACCAGTCACTAATGCCTTGAACTGGAATTAGCTAACAGTGGGACAACTGTGCTCTCTGACAGCTGAAATATCAGGTTAACTTACATTTCAAAATACCGGGGATACTTTGAGCTATTTTTCCATTGACTTGCATCCTTTACAGATAGCATACTTACAGTGATGTATTTCCCTCAGATGAAACAGACCCCAAAATGAAAGTACCTCGTTAACTGTGCACGTCAACCTGGTCGTACAGGTCATTATTTACTTCATAAGTTCAGAAAGCTGATGAAAATGGTGCTGCTTTTATATGAAAGGTTCAAAAGTGCGAGTCTTTTAAATGCATCAAAGCAAAACACAAATGAAATTGCTTGGCCTGATTCTTCACTGCCTTGTGCTGTTGCAGCTTAGTAGACATCTGTGGTACTGGTGAGACATACAGGTGTTGAAACACAAGGGGAACACACAACCTTATTTAGCTCTGAAGTCCTCTGTTGTAACTCATGTTTTCTGAGCAAGACGCAATAGAGAGAGACAGTACACACTGCCTAAAACTAGCTTGTCACAATTTCCTTCACCTTCTCTTCCTCAACTGCCTGAGCTTTATGAATTTTTTCATGCTTTCAGCCAGAAGTCACTTACACTTCAATACTTCAATTAATGGGGTGTTGTGGGTTTTTTGTATTGAAGCTGGCATCCTGGTGAATTTGCCTGCAGTTAACTTGATGGCCAGCTTTGCTCTGAACTCTATGTCATTGATAATAGCGAGTGACAATCTTGTCATTCTAACAACTTGATAAATTGACCAGACTTCAAAATAAGTCAATTTCACCTGTCATAAAATACGGCAGCCTTTCAGATTTAAATCCCCAGAATCAAACATTTCTGACAGGGATCTCAAAGCGCATGAACCGGCAGGCACGACGGGCAGGTCAGGCTTTTGCTAGATCAGACATTTACAGTGCAGAGGAATGAAGGGTGTAAAGGTGTGGAGTGGCAGCTTTCTCCTGCTCTCCATAGCTGGATTTGACTGACTTGCTCTTTTGATTTGCTTTTAGAACAAATCAATTCTCAGTGCACTCAAGCATTTCATGTTAAATAACTCATTGCATCCAAGTGCCACGTGCAATGCTCACATCAGGGGCCCTCATTGAGACAGGTAGGTTTCTTGAGGCTGTCTGCATCAGCGGTCAGAATCTTAAAGTGATTTCATCTGAGTTTAGGTTAAGATATTGTGGAGTAAAAATGAATGGTACAGGCCACATCTATGTGCAATATTCTATTTTTGCAGTGTGATGGGGAGATACCTCTCTACTGATGTCCCTTGGTGGGCTCTGGCTCAATGAGACAACCCTGTCCCCTCTTGCTGTGCTAGGGAGGACTGATCAGCAGTCACAGACTTTGTGGTCATTAGGTATATTGTTGTAGGTACTTTCGCTGGCCTCAGGGCATTTTCTGCTGGGTTTTTTGTTTGGTTTTTTTTTTTTTGGTGGTGATTGTGTTTGGTTTTTTTTTAAGAAAGGGAGTCAGAATCTTCCTTGACAACATTTTTTTTATTACTGCTTTATGGGATCAGTGGTAACGATGCAAATGAGTATTCAAGTACCTTTGTAGAGCTATGTCTTCTCTTATTTCATTCTAACTATATCAAGTAAATGATTGCAGTCCTCAGCAAGAAACACAGCTCCACTGGTAACATTTCTAAGAGTCATCAAGGCTTTGTTCTTATTTTACAGTCATTTTGTGAGGTCTGATATTAAGAAAGTGACAGCAATTTCTGTTACATTTTAGACTGGGGAAAAGAGTGCAATTTCATTTGTACATCTAAAAGATTGCTACAGGACTACAATCCAGTTGTACTGAGCTTCCTTTAGAGGCTATTGAGACAAATAGATATGTCCAGATCATGAGTCAGGTGCCTGTTGCAGAATGTCTGAAGCCCAATCAACAACTCAGGTTTATGTTGGCACAGCTGCATAGATCTGGGCTGCAAAGAAGAGAAATCCCAGGCAGATTTAGCTATACTAACCTTCATCCCACTGTTGATCTAGCTATCCTAGCAAACTTGTACATTTTTTCTATCATAATAGGCAACTGTTACAAAGGTTTATACACTTTTGCAGGAACACTCTTCCATGTGCTAGAAGTAATGCACTCTTGGGGTTGGCTTTGAAATAGCAATACAGCTTACTAAAATGCCATTACAAAACAGTAAGTAGAGTAAACCACGATTCCTCTAGGCAGTGGCATTTTTGTGTTCCTTTCTCTTCCTACGTTTTTGCTTTTGTTCCCGCTATGAAAGAAAGTGGATTAATATGGGGAGAGATCGTAGAATCATAGAATGATTTGGGTTGGAAGGGATCTCAAAGATCATCTAGTTCCAACTCCCCTGACAAGGCAGGGATATCTCCCACTATATCAGGTTACTCAAGGCTCCATCTAACCTGG
>NW_009710610.1:0-2240 GCF_000703405.1 Apaloderma vittatum | reverse complement strand
CCGGCCAGGGTCAAACCACGACACTGAGATACGTATGAACACGACTATGTGACCCTGGGTGACATGGGGGCTGTCATGTCAGTGATCAGAGAGGTTCCTTCCAATCAGATCATATCCCATGAAGTGGGTAACCGAGTTATAAAGCAGACCCTTGTGCAACGAAAGGGTAACTTGCAGGACTGAGTGCACGCTAACTGAGGAGTCACAGGAATATTACATTTTTTCCATGGTCAAAATTAGTAAGACTTAGTAAGGCCATTACAAGAAATAGAATCATGTATGAAATTATAAGCCTCTTTTTGGATATGCAAACTTGGAGTCTGTTCCTCATACTACCAGCGAGATATTGTAAAACTTGGTGACACTAATTGTAGCCTAAGCACTCTCATTTACAATACAGAATATTCCTGTTCCAACTGCTGTATCTAGAGAGTGCTCCCCTTAAGGCTGTTACAAGTCGATTCTCATTCACTTGTGGGACAGAGCACTGAGGGAATGGCTTCTAGGTCACCTCTACCTCACAAGCAGAGGACTGTGTGCAGCATGTTCACACAGAGCCCTGCTTAGTTTAGTGTCAGCTGGAGTACTGATTTATCACTGCGACACCATTTCCCTTGTAAGAGCAACCTGGCCCATTTTTTATTTTGGTAAGTGTATGTTACTTTTAAGAATAATTTCTTTTATTTACCTGGGTTTACAAACCTATTCAGCCACTGCCTAGACATATTTTTAAATTTCTTCTCATACACCAATTCAACTCTCCAATATTTCTGCTGATTTAATCTAAATTTGCTTCAGTTGACCTATAGCTTTTCCTAAACGAAGTGAGATAACATACATTAAAAGCAGTTTACTTGCTTTTTCTTCATCATGTCTTGGTTTGTGCTAGAAGTGTAACAATATTCCTGACTAACAATATTCCTGAGGCTTACCAAAGGCTACAGGAATCGTTTCCATGGAAAATGATACTGCAGGACTTGAGAGTACTACACTGAAGATTTTTAAAGAAAGTAAAACATTGTTAAATGTCACACCCTTTTGACTTCATCCTGACACAGAACTCAGCCCTGGAAAATAGAATCATAGAATGCGTTGGGCTGGAAGGGACCTTTAAAGGTCATCTGGTCCAAGCCCCCTGCAATGAGCAGGGACATCTTTAACTAGATAAAGTATCTGGTATCATTTGCCTTATCATGCTCCAGCATCACGACCTGTGAGCCAGCCCCAGCCCACAGGATGTTTCCACCAGATCTATGGCTTTTCCGTTGCAGGGGATGGGGAGCAGCTGTTTGGGAAGGGAAGGCTGCTGGAAAAACACAGGGCTTCCCCACATCCCTGACAGAAACTGGAAGCTGCCCCTCATCCCTCTGGCACAGAGGTGGAAGGGCTGAGCATGGGAAGGCAACGTGGATCTTGGGGCCTGGCCCAAAATAGTTAGTCAGTTCAAGATATCATCCCAAGACAGTTGGTCAGTATTCAAGGACCACTTCTTCCAAGTTCAAGATCAGTGCATCCCAACAGGTAGGAAATCAAGAAAGAGAGCCAGGAGACCTGCATGTTTAACCAGGGAACTCCTGGGCAGACTCAGGTCGAAGAGTCATCCATAAATGATGGAAGGAGGGACTGGCCACTTAGGAAGAATATAAGCCTGTGGTCAGGATGTAGAGAGGCAACTAGGAAAGCTAAAGCCTCCTTGGAATAAAATCTTGCAAGGGAGGTCAAGGACAACAGAAAGGGCTTCTTCAAACACATTCCTGACAAAACTAACACTAAGGTAATGTAGGCCCACCTGGAGACAGAGGATAAAAATAAGACAGAGTTGTTGAATGCCTACTTTGCCTCTGTCTACACTGTTGGAGATTGTCCTCAGAAGTCCTGGTCCCTTGAGGGCCCAGAGGAAGTCAGGATAAAGAAGGAGTTTGCCCTGGTTGAGGATGACTGGGTTAGGGATCAGTTTGAACACTTGAACATCCATAAATCCATGGGCACTGAGGAGATGCACCCATGGGTGCTGAGGAAGCTGGTGGAAGTCATTGCTAGGCCACTCTCCATCATCTTTGGTAAGTCATGGACAACAGGAGAGGTGCCTGAAGACTGGAGGAAAGCAAATGTCATTCCAGTCTATAAGAAGGGCAGGAAGGATGACCCAAGTAACTACAGACCGGTCAGCCTCACCTCCCATCCCTGGAAAGATGATGGAACATCTTACCCTTAGCACTGTCTCTAGGCATATCAAGGAT